>NW_004798009.1:86274-88709 GCF_000002075.1 Aplysia californica | reverse complement strand
GAGAGAGAGAGAGAGAGAGAGAGAGAGAGAGAGAGAGAGAGAGAGAGTATCGATTGAGATCTTTCATCATCATCATTGCCTTTCTCACCCTGGATCAGGATATAGGTCACGAACAAACACTTTCCACCTTTCCCTATCCTGGGCTAGCCGCTTGATATTATATCATGTCTTCCCACTTTTCTGTAAGTAAAAATTATAATTTTCGGAGGATTTAATATCTTTGTCCTTCAAAGGAGGTGGGGGCGTGGACTCCCCGAGTTCATAACACCTTTTAACCTGTGTTTTTGTCTTACTCTTACTTTCAGTTTTCGGAGAACAGCGTCAATGTTTCAATGAAGAGAAGCACAACGTCACAATAACTGTATGCCGTTCAATGTCTCAGATTTAGTAAGAGCTTTACGGCATTTGTAACACAAATTGGTCACACGAATGCCGTTGAATAAAGCTGTTAAAAAAACCCACTAGAGGATAACATACAAAGAAAAGGAGGAGGAGAGATAAGGACGATATGATGTTTCATAGGAAAGAAGGGTCAAAGCACCCCAGGGCGCCGCTAACGACCCACCCGGTCATTTGGAGCACGAGGAAAGCAAGACATACAGGAATATCAGAAGGAAAGACAGAAGTAACAGAACCTTCAAGAGGCTCCTTCCAACTGTCCACAATGGAGAAGATAAATAAATCACAACAGCGAACCCTTCCCCAAGCTATCCGCTTGTCCCTTCCCCCCAATCTACCATTTAGCGCAATCTCCCAATCAGCTGAGACTCGAGAGTCGTCGTGGCTCCTCGTACGGACATCCGCTCGTCAGCTTGGTGGGCGTGCCCCGAGATAACAGCACTCGGGAGACAGCCGGGTGAGATAAACAAAAAACTGGAGTACGCTTCGCTACCACCACAACAGTACAACAACTAGAACGGGCCAAGAAACGAAACGAAAAATATCTTCGCACGACATGCATCCGAGATAAAGCTGTTTGCGTTCCGTTTTGAATATACAGAAACACATTGACACAGTAACAGTAATTAAGTGGTGAAAAAGAGTTTTAAAAAACTTTAGGTCTATTTGTCCGAGAAAAGGAGAAAAACATGACCGACATAATTACGGTCATAATATAGCACTGGGAGAGAAAGATACAGAGACGGAAATAACAGAGGGGAAAGAAAAGAGGTAAGACTTACCAGTGGTGCACTTCAACCACGCGATAACAGGACAAGAAGCACAGATTCAAATGATAGTCTTCAGGTAAAGTTGAAAAGTAGGATGTAGCCTACCTACCAGTGGCACCTTCCAAAAAATCCACATTAGCGAAAGTGAAAAAGGCTACCAGGAACAAATGAATGACTGTTGGCTTTGGGAGAAAAAAAGCCATCTTTAACATAATTTGAATCGCACTTTTCACCCTTTAGATTTCAAGCTCGACTGTAAATTTTAAATATTTTAATAAAACATTTAGTCTCAAAACGGGCTACAACGTTTAGTCATATCATGCTTCTTTGATTCGTTTCCACTACTTACATTCTACAGAATATGAGTTAAATAATACGTTCCTTCCAATACATCTAGAATTGCGTCTGTGGTGCAGCGGTTAAGCTCTTTGCTTTTGCACACAGAAGACGTGTTTTAGATTCCCACGTGGCAACCGCCCCCAAGATGACCAAGGTTTTAGTTTTAGTAAGAGTTTTACGGCACTTGCAACACACATTTGCCATTGAGCAGGAAGACGAAACCACCCAACGACTACCTGCATGTTCTTTTAGTTTTTGGATTTTTTCCCCTTGCCATTGTTTTAGTTTCACCGTACTTGCAACACAAAAAAATAGTTCGTATAACTTCCGACAATTATAGGTATTACTACTGTTAGTAAGAAAGAAAAGAAGGAGAGATTATATAAGGAAAATGGACGTTTGATCGGAAAGAAGGAGCAAACTATACCAGAACACCCGCCAAAACCCCACAAAATTATCCACATAATTTACTACGTCGAGCCAAAGGCGATTGTTACTTTTTTTTCGTAAGAGTTTTACGGCACTTGCAACACAATAAGGTCATATAAGTGCCGAAGATTAGAGGTGTTACAGTTACAAGAGAGTAACAAGCACAAAAAGAAAGGAGGGGAGACAAACACGATAGATGTTTGACAGGAAAGAAGAAGCAAACTACAATGTACACCAGAGCACCCGCCAACCACCCACTCCAAAGTTTAGTCTTAAAACAATCCACGCTTTTCTCCACTTAACAGTCTTTTTGTTATTATGGGCACAACGCGTTTTCTCACAAGGCCCTTCACGTTTTCCCCACAGAGAGCCAAAGACCGGAGGAGACATTTTCACATGGCGCATGGGCTCGTTTTGAATACCAAAGTTTACCCTCCCCCCCCCTCTCCCAAGACGCAGCTTATTAGTCATTTATTTAGGGGGTGGGATTTTCTCGGA
>NW_004798009.1:84241-85519 GCF_000002075.1 Aplysia californica | reverse complement strand
CTGTACAAACAACACACACACACGCGGTACGCATGCAAAGACCCCTGCAGGCAGTTCAAAAGGGCACAGGGATGGAAGAATCATTCCTAGCGCTTTCTCTCGATTTTTTCAAAATGTAGGTGTTTTACGCTCCCGCCGACACAATTTGTGAGGCACTGCGGGGAAATCAGGCGCTCGTCAAAATAATGAAATAACAGAAATCGGCATTTTTTTTGTTGTTGGCCGATTGGCAGGTTTTCCCCCCTAATTTTAATAATTTTTTTTTTTGGCTCAACACAGTTTACGTCCATTAAAAAAACACAGTTTTGTGTGGATTTTACTGAAAAAAAACGGTCAATAAAAACACACACACACAAAAAATGTAAATATTCAGTTTCCAAGGACTCTCTGGCTGTGGAAGTTACCAAACTTAAGCGGTCATTTTCTCTCTAATTTTACCTCTGAAACAGACGACACTGACCTGCTTCAATCGCAAATATTTCAACTTCAGTTCAACATAAACGGATACTTTTCTCACCAAAAAGAAAGGTAAATGAACAGGCTTTAAGCTGATACTAGTAACCCCACAACATGCCCAAAAATTGATGGGCATCTGATTCCAATACGTCGTGACACTTTTAGATCAATTGGTCGCCGTATAAGCACAACAGGGGTGTAACCAAATAAATGTACACACCAGCCAAAGAAACCAAACTTGTCCTATAGGTAGGGCAATGGCCATTTTTGGTGTATGTCAAGATTTCTGGAAACCCCCGAAATCTTGGTTAGCCCGCTTGTCCTTCAAAGCGACCCAATTAGGAGACTGGCTTCAACCTTGTCCGCCAGGGCCAACCCGGGTTGAGAGGGATTCAACCTCCCAGCAGCAGAAAGACAGAAAGACCGAGATGCTCGGATAAAAATTCTCCCCACACGGGAATCAAACTCGGGTCTTCTGCGTGCAACCGCGAAGCGTCTAACCGCTATATCCATAGACACCAGTGTTCTCACTTTCTGTCAGCTTGTCCGTCTCTTTCTCGCATTTGCCCCCCCTCTCTCTCTCTCTCTCTCTCTCCTCCCCTCTAACCAACATGTCTCCCACTTTCTCTCCTGGACCCCCTCCCCCCCAACTCTCTCACACACATAAATCCAACGGCGAACACATACATAGCCAAACTCATCTTCATGTCCAAGTTTATAGTGAAATGACTCCGATGGAGTTCGTGTTTATAGCTGGGGTGCAGCAGGTAAGGTGGTTCGGGAAAGGGGGCCGGGGGAGGGTTTTCATACTGAGGGATCTAT
>NW_004798009.1:80950-82298 GCF_000002075.1 Aplysia californica | reverse complement strand
CCCCCCCAACAACCCCAAATCCCAGGCCGCTGCTCAGTCAGTAGTGCCGTGTTTGTGGGCTGTTGGGTGTGATTCGCCTGTATTGTGGGGGTAAATTTTGTTGTATTGGAAGGGATTTTTTAAAGACATAATTTACTATTTCCCCACCCCCCCTCTCTCTCTCTGCCGTTCTTTTTCTCTTTCTTTATCTCTCTTCTCCTTTTCCTTGCTGTCTCTTTTTGTCTCCCTCCCTCCCTCCCCTCTCTCTCTCACACACACACACGCTTCCACAACACACGCTGGCACTGGCAAATCCAAACACCCCGTGAATAACAATAATACAAATCTTTACAGACAGAGACTTGAACATAAAACACCGCTGACACGGCCATTATTTTTAGCTCACAAGATACGTCTTCACCCCCCCCCCTTCCTACCGAGGTAATAAGATAAGACCATTAAAACTTGGGAAATAAAAAAAAAAGCGCGCCATATTTTCTCATATCAAAACACGAAACTACATAAAATGTCCCGATTTTAGGAGACTTTTTTCTCCTCTCTCTTCCATTCAAGAAAATGCCTTACCTGCGCTGGGCCATATTTAGAATTCAGATACACTATACTCTACGATCAATTACTACGCGCATTTCTATTATTTTTTTAAAAAGAGCACCCCCCCCCCCATGGTAGGTGACTCATTTTTTTAAAGACGCAGGCCAAAGTATTGTTCTTTGTTAATTTGAGCATAGATTTGTTTTGGGTCTTTTGTAGAATTTTATGGCACTTGCCACACAATTAGTTCGAAAAGTGCTGAAGATTATAGGTGTTATCAGAGAGCGACAAACACAAAAAGAAGGAGAGATAAGATTGATAAATGTTTCATAGGAAAGAAGGAGCAAACTACAACAGAGCACCAGACAATCCCCCACTGTTACACAAGGAAGTAACAAACACAAACAAGAATGAGAGATAAACTCGACAGATGTTTGACAGGTAAGAAGAAGCAAACGACACCAGAGCACACGCCAACCACCCGTAAAAGAGAGAAAGGAAAGAAGTTAAGGCCTACCAGTGGCGCCATCCAACCACCCATCCACACAGAGTGTTGTACGTTTGAGTAAAGAGAAGCACATCGCCATAACTACAGTCAGTTAGAGCATAAAGCCCCCCCAAAAAACAACGACAACAACAAACCACCACCAACATAAAACCAAACCGCCCCCTCCCCCCCAAAAAAACAACAACAAACAAACAACAACAACAACAACTCAATAACAACCCAACAAAAAAACAACAACAACAACCCAAAACAAAACATAAACACAGACAGCAACGCAAAAGGGAAAGAGTTGAAGCAACCATCCACCTC
>NW_004798009.1:75856-79998 GCF_000002075.1 Aplysia californica | reverse complement strand
GGGTGGGGTGGGAAAGGCAGGGGCTGGGGGTCAGATTTCAACTCAGGAAGAGTTTTTACAGCACTCGCAACAAAATAAGGTCATATAAGTGCCGAAGAATAGATGTGTTACAAGAGCAACATACACTAAAAAGAATTAAGAGAGATAATGACGATAGATGTTTGATAGGGAAGAAGGAGCAAACCACACCGGAGCACCCGCCAACCACCTGAAGATTTCAACCCGACAATTCCGGACCAATCATGTCAAGAATTACGTCAGCCCAAACAGGAACAACAGGTGTATTGTACAGTGCACGGGACGCGAGGGCTACACACAACTAATCCCTATCACTGCGCACGCTCCTTTGATCTCTTTCCGTGGCGAGTCAATTTACACGATACACCGAGTGCATGACACCATCTCCCCTGCAAAACGACAAATGTAGATATAAATCTAAGACGGAGATTCTCTATACCATAAAAATAACTTCTACATGCGCAAGTTGATATAACTCAAGACATACATACTCGATAAAATAACTTCCGCGTGCGTAGATTGATAAAAACCCAAATACAGAGATAAAAACTCGTACACCAGTACTTACACATGCAGGAACTGAATTCACTTCTTTTGAGCGCAACGTCAACGAGCCTACACATTACAATACAGGCACTAGACCAGTCAAAGTTTTAAAGAGACACACAAGCCAAGACAGTGATCGCCTTGGGTTTTTATCGATCTACGCATGCGGAAGTTATTTTATAGAATGTCTGTCTTGGATTTTATCAATCTGCGCATGTAGATGTTATTTTATAGTATATAGTATCTCCCTCTAGCGTTTTTATCTATCGTCTTGCTGGGGAGATGATCTCATAAGTATGATGTATCATAGGTCTACAGGTAAAAAGACAGAGATACCCGATAAAAACATTCTCCCCACTCGGGAATCGAATTGGCGTCTTCTGCGTGTGACGGCGAAGCGCCTAATCGCTTATACAATGTATCACAGACGCCGGTATAAGTTCACAAGTCAACTCATCAACGATGATTTTAGTAAATAGTTTTAGTAATATATTTATGGCACTTGCAACACAATAAGGCCATGTAAGTGTCGAAAATAAGTTGTGTTATAAGAGAGTAACATACACAAAAAGGAGGAAAGATAAGGACGATATATCATATATGCTTGATATAGGAAAGAAGGAGTGAAACACACCAGAGCAATCGCCAACAACCCACAACAATGGGTTTTTTCCACTTCTAAGCACAAAGCCAGACGAAGTAAGCAACGAGAGACCGATGTCTTTTTTAGTTTTAGTAGAGGTTTTACGGCGCTCGCAACTGCATAAGGTCATATGAGCGCCAGAAGATTATAGGTTTTTTAAAGAGAGTAACAACCATAAAAAAGAAGAAGGGGGAGATAAGGACGATAGATGTTTCATAGGAAAGAAGAAGCAAACCAAACCAGAGCACCCGCCAACCACTCACAGCAGTGAAGTGGACAGTTTGAGTTTTGCGTCTGAGAAAAGAGAAGCACATCGGCACAACAGTGGTCATATAGATCTAGTTTGTTTGTTGGAGAAAAGATAAACACAACATCGACGCAATAACTGTCATATAGTGCCGGGGAAAAGTAAGACAGACGTACAGAGACAATAGAGGGAAAGTAAAGAAGTATGACCTGCCAGTGGCGCCCTCCAACCTCCGGTGTGGAAAAAAAAAGCCAGAAACAACAGATGGAAAGAAATGAAATAGGACAAACCAGCGGCGCCCTCCCAACCATCCGCGAGTCCAGAAAAGAACTCATCAACAGATGACTTTATTCCGCCGGTATGCACAAAGTCAGACGATGTAAACCACGAGAGACCAGCGGCTGAAGTCGTGCAAAGCTTAGGCTCTCAACCGTTGCAGTTGCAAAGGGCGTGAGTTCGATTCCCAAGTGGGAACGATTTTATTGAATAACCCCGTGTCTCTCCTGGGTCGTTGTATCACACTCAGCTCTGGTTGGTCGGGGTGTGGGCGGTGGTGGGCGTTACTTCCACCAAAAGAAAAACAGGCAGACATAGACAACAGAGTCAACAACCCCCCCAGCCCCCTAAAAACATGGCCCAGATCCCCTAAAAGTAGTCAATAAAAAATTGTAATGCGTCCCCACTTGAGGCAACACGTAATAGGCATACGACTTTTATTTATTTATTCTTTTCAGTAGTGAGATCCCTGTTGGAGTGCAATCGGAGACGAGCATACCACAGCACCACCTGCCAACAAGTCAATTCTCTTGTTAAAAGCTGTGAACAGACAATTGTCCTTTGTCTACATAATATTTACTTCTTTTTTTTTTCACCCCTCAAGTCGCGCGATTCCTCGAGTGCAATCGGACACGAGCACACCGCAGCACCACCTGCCAATCACCCGCCAACACACGAGGAACAAGACACACTATACTACATATAGCCTGCCGTCGGTGACGGTGAAACAGTCGGCGGTCTCTGTTTATCAAACGCAGCAACAACGTTACAGTGGACGAGAGGAACACACGTCTCCTCTCCCTCGACGGACACGACAAATCAGTGCGGGAAGGGGCGGGCGTTGGGGGCAAACAAACGTACTTATGAAATGATAAGCTATTCACGGCACTTGTAACACAATTAGGTAATTGTGCCAAAAATCAAAGGTGTTACCAGAGAGTAAAAAACATGCACACAAAAAAAGGAGGAGAGATAAGTACGATGGATATTCGATAGGAACGAAGGAGCAAATCACACCAGAGCACGCATTACCTTGTTTAGTAAGTGATTCACGGCACTTGTAACACAATTAGGTCATTTAAGTGCCAGAAAATCAAAGGTGTTGCAAGTGAGTAAAAAACACACACAAAAAAGGAGGAGAGACAAGGACGATAGATATTCGATAGGAACGCAGGACGAGCAAGCAAATCACACCAGAGCACCCACAAACCACCCACGAACTTGTTTCTCAAACGCAACAACAATGGACGAGAGGAACAAAAGTCTCCACGCCGCGGACACGACAAATCAAAGCGGGAAGGTGCGGGCGGCGCAGGCAAACAAACGCACTTACAACAATACGAAATGAGAACAAGACCTTACATTTTCGAGGCAGGAGAAAGAAGCATGTCTTAAAATTAGTGTGCGGAGTGCAAAATTATATAGTATAGGTCTAACTCTTAACCCTTTAAGAACGTTGCGGGTATACGATAATAACAATAATATTAATATTAATAATAATAATGATAATAATAAATTAATAATAGATAGATAGCATTTGTATACAATGTAGCGCAAATCCCCGTCCAATAGCACGCTCAATGCGCTTCACAATCTATACCATTACCCCAGCAGACCTGAGAGAATTCTGAAACAACCTCAACTTCCTGGGAAGCATACAAGAAAGCAGCCATTTATAGGCGCTAAAACACTAACATACCGACAATATCTTTCGCTGTTTATGGCCGGGTACCCATTCCCACCTGGGTGAAGTGAGAAAATTTTGTGTAAAGTGCCTTTCCCAAAGGCACAACGTCAGGCCCGCGGCTCGAACCCCCGAACCCGCAACCCCACGATTACGAGTCCGGTAGCCTTACCACTAGGCCACCGACGCCACACATTGTCCGATCAGCAACAGACCAAAGGCAATGTCGCGACACATTTCGAACCTATATAATACATAAACCAGAAACACAAATTTGAACATTTCATATGAATTTTGTTGCCTGCCTTTTTGACGTTTCAGGTAAAGAAAACGGAATTGGAAAATCTGTACGGATAATAACGAAGTCATGCTTTCTTAAGTACCCCAAAAGGGCGCGGATCATTGAGTTAACGCCCCTTGCTACACTGTAAGGTTATTTAAAAGGCGATACATCGGACCTAACGTTCACTTCCCACCGGACTAAGCCAAACAGGAAAGTTCTTGTCAAATCCTTTTCCCAAGGACGAAACACCTGACCAAGCTGAGCCTTGAAACCCCGAACCTATAATCTCACATTTCGAGTCTGGTACCCTCGGCGCAAAAATGATTGAATACAATTATCATTTATTATTCCGAGTTAAACTTGACCATGTTCGGCTGTGTGAGCAGCGTCTGTTGTGCAGCAGTAAACGCTTCTCCGTTGTATTCAGAAGACAAGCGTTCTATTC
>NW_004798009.1:11402-73968 GCF_000002075.1 Aplysia californica | reverse complement strand
AGAGAGAGAGAGAGAGAGAGAGAGAGAGAGAGAGAGAGAGAGAGAGAGAGACTCCTGATCTTGCCAGTTCCTCTGCGTTGAAAGTGTGCAGGGTAGGCCTAATGGCTGAATGCAGAAGTCCCAAATTCAATTTTCTACGTGTGGAAGTTTTTAATTGTGTCTCCGTCTGTTAGCTGGGATGCTGTATCCCACTCAGCTCAAGTTAACTACGTCAAAGCAGCTGGACTCCTAAATGATTTAATTGTATTTGTGCTGGTGTGAATCATGTGACAATCTTCAATTTAAAAAAACAATATTACTGAAATTAAAGTTACAAGGCTATGTAAAACCCATTCACATGACAAACAATCACTCAAATACCTCCCCCTTCATTTACTTACATATTTTGTTTACAGAACTTACAGTACCGTGTTACTGTACTGAGCAAGAGGGGATGTGAAGTGTGAATTTGAAAGTGCACATCGGAAATGCATGGAGCACTATTGGCAATGAGGCAATATGAATATGTTACATTTCAAACCTATTAAATCACTTCTCTATAGGGAAAGAATGCAGAATTGCACACACCCATGGTGAGCATACAATCTTCCAGGTTTCTTATTTGTTTGCTTCCATGAAAACTGTAAAGCGAGCAAACACACATGATGTTTGCACCCCCCCCCCCCCTCCAACCCATTTAGAATTGGTTCTCTTAGTAACTAGCTTATTCCCCTAAAGCTGTTGAATTGTAAGTAGACAGCGTTACAAACACTTTCACTATGCATTTCAAATTTTAACATAATTTTAACAGAAGAATTTGCGGTTTCAATTCCCGGTGCTGGAAAAAAAGCCAAGCATCATAAAAAATCCTTCAGAGATCTCCGTAAATAATTTAAAATGAAAGACAATTGGGTGAGAAGGGGGTTTTGAGTTAGAGGTTACTGATGCAATGCACAACAGATAAGCAGAGAAGCTAAAGAGTATACCCTCTTTTACTAATGAAATACAATTTGCGAGTTGAATAATCTTGAACCTCTTGGTGCGGTGAGTTCAGATTATTGGAGTAAACACAATCCCTCTCTAATATTTGAGGCTCTAGGAAAACGATTTTACCATCAAAATTACAATTTCATAAGCCTACTGATGGCACCTGGAACAAATTTTATACAACATATTATGATCAACTTCAAAAACGCTTAACACGAAAATAAGCACATCAAAAGCAGAAGTTATGAAAGGGAGCCGAAACCATTAGTCCCCTGAACATCCATGTCAATACTAAACAACTGAAACAGGTGAAGGAGTTTAAATATCTTGGCAGCCCTTTTTCTGAAAACTTAGACAGAGAGAAATAGAAATTCGAACTAAAAAAGCCAGTGCTGTCACCTACCAGCTCGCACCCATCCTATCTCATTCAAACATCTCCTTGGACATAAAGAGACAGCTTATCACCTCAATATTCAAACTAACATTATGCTACCAGTGCCAGACCTGGACATAAGTAATGTCCATGAAAGCAAAATCACTGCATGCGAAATTAAATGTCTCCGCAAAACCCGTTGCATCACAAGACGAGACAGGCAGAGAAATGAAGAAGTAAGAGCAGCTATCAGCATTGAGTCCTGCCTTCATTACATAGAAAGACAGAATAAAATGGTTTGGCCACTTGTTATGTAAGTCACCGGCCCAGCCAGCCTCGAGAGCCTACAACACCAAGCACTCAGGCTATAAAGGAAGAAGAAGGCCATACAAAAGGTGGATCGAGGGTGTCCAAAGAAAACCAGAGAAAACATAATATCACAACTGAAAAAGCTGTGGAGCTGGCCTACCACAGAAAACTGCATCTCCCCTTGACATTTAAAGGCAACAGAGGATGAAAAACTTCAAAACTACAAACTATGATCAACTTGATAAATTAGTCTTTATGAACATAATATACGAATGTGTAGCTAGCTGACATAGAGACCTAGACAGACTTAACGTTTTAACCCATTCTGAACTCAAAGTCCCTTTCACTCCATGTGCATCTGCTTGTGGAAGGAAGCCTCAGACCAACAAAGTCACTCTGGGACGGGCCTCAGTTGTCACTACATAGGCCTTGGCCTTACAACTTTGGAGAAAATTTGTGCACCATTGGAACCAGAACTCCCTTTTGCCTTTGGTGGAGGAAATAAGAACAGACTACGAGTGTGAAATATCAAGTAAGTGATTCAAGGCCTACAATGAATAAACTATAGTCTTTCCACTTTTTCGTGCCAACGTTTGCACTGCTATCTCAACTGTCTCTTGACTTAATGCACTGAAGCTTTGCACATGGGTTTGAAATGCTACTGACCATCAAGAATAATTTTTGCCCTGCGAAAATTGAAGCATAATTGATTCCGTCTCTTTATTCTAGACATAAGAAACAACCTTGCTTGAACGCACACAATTTAGAATTTAGTTTGTAAACTTACCCAGGTCACAGCGTTCAACAACAAAATGACAATGTCACACTTGTGTTCATATTTTTCTCTGTGCTCGACATTTTTCCGATTCTGTCATATTCCCAAAAATTTGTTTTTAAAAATTTATGGCTAGGGAAGCCATTGGAATTACATGGAAAAAATCTGAAAATTTACTAAGCGACATTAGCAAACATAAAGACAGTTGATAGACAACGTTCTATTATATGGTTAAACATAAAACCAGTGCTTAGAATCAGCTGTTTTCTGGTTAAAATAACTGAAAATAATGGGGGACAATATCAGAAAAACAGCATCTTTGAATGGAAATGCCGTCATTACTATTAAACTAAATTTTAAGAACAGAAATCTTAAGATATTACAAAGACATCAGAGGAATTCGCCGCTCTGAATAAACTGTTTTATATGCAGACTAAACAACATAAAAATCTTAAGGAGCGTCAAAATATAAAAGACCACATGCATGCAAAAGAACAGGCCAATGCAACAGTCAGTTTTTTTTCTCAGGAAAATGAAAGAAACTGAGAGAATGGTTAAAGTAAATGGACTATAATGTCCTGTGTTATTTGAAGAAAGCTTTGTCAGATCCATGAATATTATGGTTTGATACATTCGCGCACATTTGAGGATCGGTACAGGCAAAAGCACACTTGCCTATATCAAATTGGGCTCTGCTTTGCTTTATCAAATTTAATTTGAAAGTTCATGCCAGCCCATCACATTCTCTAAACAAACAAAAAGACTGATCCTCCAATGCACAGTAGATAAAGTTAGTTAGTCTTCTGATTGCTTTCATTAATTACATCAAGTCATGACCTCTAGAAAACAATAGGCTAGCCTGGTTCTCTCAAATCAAATGTATCCATTTCGGAAGTGAAGATATGGCAAAACTTTCTCAACTTTCCGCAAAAGTGCACTCAGTAGGAAGGAATTCCGTAATGAGTGACCACTTTGAAACAAAGTAATGAACAGGGTTAGGGTTAGGAAGGATTTGGGGTATAGGTAGGGTCAGTGGTAGGGGTAGGACTTTTAGAGTAGGCGCAGGGTTAGGGGTTGGGTCAGGGCTGTTTTTTTTAGTTCTAGCAAAAGTTTTACAGCAGTTGCAACATAATAAGATCATATTCAAAGTGCCGAAGATTAGAGGTGTTACAAAAGAGTAACAAACACAAAAAAGGAGGAGAGACAAGGACAATAGTTTTTAATAAAAAGAAGAAGCAAACCACACCAGAGCATCTGCCAAAAACCCATGGTCATGGTTAGAGGGTTAGGTTACATTTTTTATTATTGTGTTTGTTGGGGTGGTAATGGTAGCCCGTTACGGAAGACCTTCCGGTAAATGTTTACTTATGCACCCACACACAGATGCATAGATTTGACGTAAACTGCTTAAAATTTTTGCTGTAGAACACACGTATGGTCACTAATATCCTTGCAAATTAATCGTTTTCAAGTAAATACCAACCCTAATTGCCAAAACATCAATCATAGTGAAAAGCAGGGGGGGCATGCCCCCCTGAAACCCCCCATGTTGTTAAAATCAAGTCAAATATTACTATTTTCAGACACCGATAACTCAATAACTATTGGTTTGCGGCAAAAATGAAGGCCATATATAAATATTATATTCGTGTTCAGCATGCAAAATACAACTAGAAAAAAAGTGTATAAAACGTGTAGGCTACATGAGACGGTTGCATGATTAAAAAACAACCGACCTTCCCACTCAGTATAATGAACATTCATGTACAATGGAGTCCTGTTATAACGAGAGGGAGGCAAGGGGACCGGTGCAAAATGTCCGTTATAGCAGGATTTTCACTATAAGGGATCCCGTAATAAATTCAAGGAAAACGGTACAAGTAGGCGTAATCTACGAGTTTGGTGTGAACTGTTTATTTCTTTTTGATAATTATATTGTTTCAACATGACCTCTAGGTCTTACCAGTTTAAAAATTGAATCAGGTTCCTTTCTCTAGTGCTAGTGATGTTGACTGACAGCTCGTTGGCCATCAGAAAGAAAGGGCTCTGGGCTAACTCGCCCGCTGGGTTTTCTCCCACCCCACCACACCCTGTGGTGCATTCCGTCTGCTTGCGCACGTCACACATTCGCTCCATCCATCATATTGCTGTGACCTCTCCATCCCCACATCGGTGAACTGAGAGGCATGGTAGGCTTAGATATATAATCTAGACTAGGCCTACGCTGGCCTATCACGCGATGCGTTCTCCTTGTCTGCGAATGCCACATCCTCCCTACTCAGTCGCTCCGGCCTTCACTGTTGACACACATGGGCTCTCCCATTCTTTGTTTCGCTAGATTACCAACAAGTTTCTCAACTTCTCGTTATTTCAGGACTCGTTATAAGTGGACTCCACTGTATCAAGCTTGCTTAATTATGCAGTGAAAGTAGTTTCAGTGTTGTCATGTCAGCGATTTTGTAGTTTCGTTCGTTAAAGTCAAGAGTAGGGCGGCTTGACCCCCCCTGACCTAATAAAAATAATGGAGGTGGGGGTTCAGGGGGGCATGTTTTTATCCTATTTTGATGTTTTGCAGTTAGGTTGCATCCCTACTCTTTGTGTAGCCTATTTCAAATAGTATTTGGTCATCAACACTTCTGGATTTCTTCTCTGGATGTAAAAACAAATGGATCATGGACTTTAACCAATGGAAATACAAGATCACCGTCATGTCCACCAGCAGAGGTCTAGCCATTACATCTTAAACTCACACTACTCAAAAAGTTCCAAGTTCCAATCTCTCGGTAAAGTTCCAATAGATAGATAGAGATCTCTCAGTCTTAGACACGCTGATGACAATAGTTCTCAAAGAGGGACAAGATCTGGATGATCTGTCACAAAATCTTGACTTTCGATCTAGATTTTAAAGTATGATATCTGCAATTGCAATAGTGACAAGGAAGTGGCTATTATCACCCGGGGTGAGAATAGAAATACGATCGACCTCTCACCCCGGGTGAGACTTGCCACCGTAGGTGTGAAACAAGACCTGTTTTTCCTAATTTCGGAATACTTTCTATCGATGTGGGTGATCAAATGGATAAAGGCAAAGAAAAGATTACGTTATATTATAGCACAAAAGTAAGCTAATTTGATCGTCTACAAAGATGCTATGGCTATTTCACTTTTCGAATCGAGCCGAACTACGGGGGCCGCCATTTTGTTTTGCCTGGAAGTTCTCGCAAGATCTACTCCTCCCCTCTTCTCTCTCTCTTGTCTCTTTCTGAATACTGTCTATTGGTGTGGACGATCAAATTGACCAAAACAAAGTAAAAAAAATGATAATTAATTTGGTCGTCTACAAAGATGCTACGGCTATTTAACTTTTCGAATCAAGCCGTTTTGTTTTGCCCGGAAGTTCTCGCGCTACTCCTCTATCTCTCTCTCTCTCTCTCCACTGCCCACAGACAAAATTGTACGCTTTTAGTAGGCTAACAGTAGTAATAGAACGTTTGTTACTGGCACAGAATTCTACAATTTTTCTGTTATCACAGTGTAGAATTCTGTGGTTTAGGGGGAACGCCAAATTGGTTAGCCTAGATCTAGGCTATAACTGTGAACGGACACCGGGTGAGAATAGCCAAAAGACTCGCCTGCGCTATTCTCACCCGGGGTGAGAATAGAGGTGGCCTAGTGACAATACATCAGACATGATCAGATGAAACTCAAGACTCAATTAGAATCTAGACTCTAGATATCTAGATCTAGATCTAGTCTACTTCTCAGTCAGACTTCTGAATCTAGATCTAGCCTAAAAATCTCTTCTAAAACAAAAACTAAAAAATTTCACATCAGTCCAAGATTAAAGAAGTAGAGTAGAAGTAGGAGAGACAGGTCTTGGCCTTGTTACTTGTTTGTCATGTCAGACAAAACTGATGTTATAGTTCACGAGCCTATAGATCTAGTTCACAGACAACGGCTACAAGAGATTATTGTAAGAAACGAAAAGCTTCTATAACTGTAAGTGTGTGGAAGGTGACAGTGGACAGTGGGTGTTGTGTCACAGTCATTACATTCTCTTTGGGTCTACCACTTTCTAAAAAATCCCCAACACCTTCCGCGTATCATTCGTCATAATATGGCACACAGTTCTGATATAAAAATATAATTACCTGTACTTGTCCTCATGGTCAAAATCTGCCTCCATACTAGTTTTGCTAACAAAACTGAACACGGACACAATTTTCTTATTTTACTTCCACATTTGGGTTGAGTAACAGTCGTGTTGAGGAAAGAGAGGCGAGAGATACGCAGTGATATGGGTCGACATAGGCTAAAGTTGAGCTTTATCGATTACATTAAAAACATACGCTATATCCGGAAGAGGGAACGGAACAATGATTGTGCAGTGATCGTAATCAAGCCACAAGTTCAAAATGGCTGCGAAACGAAAGACAGAAACAACACAGTTACCGGCTGAAGAAAGCGATATCCTTCAAATAAGACCTTTGTATGTTCTTTCGTTTCCTGAACATATACTGATAGAAATAGTATCAAGTGTATTGTCTCTATAGATTCTATATAGATTTAGATCTAGATCTATATTCTAGAGATTTTTCTGATGCGCTTGCGTGCGTTTAACTCGAAATGAATTACACTTACAGTCAGTCTTGGTCTTGACAGTAGAAATGGAGCCTATCTATCTGTTTGTAACTTTGGTATAGATTCCCGCGTTACGCACGGGTTAAGTATTGGATGCCCTTTCAGTCAGGATTTACGACAAAAGATAATATAAAGGCTAGGCCTTAGCGCTTTACCTTACGCTTTACCTTACGGCAAGGTGCCTTACTCTCTTAGATAAAGGCCTACCCCAACACAAATAGGCCTACAATGACTCAGGGCTGTCCCCCCACCCCCAACTTCTTTTGACAGCCCCCTTTACACTTCACAATAATAATTAAACTATGGAGTATTGACTATTGATTCAGTCTTGTTTCTGACACTAGATCTAGATCTAGATCAGATTAATGTCATAGTCATCTTTAAACTTTTACACATGGCATGGCATGAGGGTATTCTCAATTCTTGTCTGTGTTTTTGAATTTAAAAAGAAAATGGGAGGAAGTCCTTCCAAAAAATAAGTTCAAGTTTAAATTTACATTTCCTCATAAAGAATACTCAGTCGGGTCTTTTGAGGGCACCTTTAGTAGATCTTATACTGGGTGCCCATTGGGATAGGATCAGCGGTTCGGCCCGACTTACTGACTCAAAAACAAACGCTTATGTATGGCACAAGACCCGCCGTAATGGGCACCCTGTATTAGATCTACTTCTTTAACAAAAAATGTTTCTGTTTGTCAGTCCTACTTTTTTAGACTTGCGAAATGACCATTATTGGTTATAGTGTCTATGTGTGCATACTCAACAAACAAGCAATCTTACAAATATTATAATTTTAATGTCTCTACAGAGGAGCGGGACAGGAAGTTGGTCGATCATGTCATCTTCTGGAGTTCAAAGGAAAAAAGATATTGGTGAGATTATTGTTATATCATCTCCATCTAAGAACATAGTACAGTAGTCTCCGCCTAAGATCCCACCACTTACGATCCCGGTTCGCTTAAGATCCCGTTGTTTTAGGAAAACAGAATTTTTACTATACAAAAGTCACCCCTAAGATCCCGCTCTGATGGTCTACATTCGGCTAAGATCCCGCATTTCAGATCATAATTTGCTAAACAAAAACCCGGGAGGGCACAGCCGATCAACCTAGAGTGATAAGTTGAGATCAATAAACTGTCCGTCGCGTCAAAGATCAACCACTATCGTGAATGTGATCACATACACGTTGTAAAACTCGATGAAGTGATACAATGTTTGCCCCCAGACGGGATCACACCGGGGTGTGAACTGACCGATGCGTTTGTTTTCCCCACGCATCGCACTCACATCTGAGCTCGCCACCTAAACTTGCATCACTCGCTGGGTGGGTAGGGCCTACATGTTCGCTCCAGGCAGGATCACATCGAACTGTGAACTTGACCATTGCAGCAGTTGTCTGTACTCCCAAATTTGCGAGACAGACTGAATTTTAATTGGTGGGTTCACAACGTAATGGTGTGTAACGACAAAGGCGATTTGGAGGGTGGGGGGGGGGACTCGGTCAGAGATGGAAAGCTATAAATTTTTGACAGGTAAAGAGGAGGGGCAACTGGATAAGCGTAGATCTTGAGACTCATGATAGGATTATAAGTGAAAATGGCACGCCTCATGCCACTATGCAGCGTGATAGGTCATCAAGTTTAACCACTCTTTGCTCGTCATATGCCATAAACCCACCAAGGGAGCACGTCAGTTCATTGTAGAGAGGAGGGAGACCATTTTACCGATTGTGAGCCTTAACATGGGTCACCATAGATTCTTCCCTGGGTTCATCAGTTATGATCCCAGTTCGCCTAAGATCCCACATTTCCTTGCTCCCGAGCACCGGGATCTTAGGCGGAGACTACTGTACTTGAATCTAGAACTGGGGTCTTAGGAAGACAGGATGCTCCATGCTTCCTTGCCCCTCTTCATGAGGGTCCATTTCAGTGTGGGCAGGCTGATTGTCTCCACCATGAGCTGGTTGTTGTAGCGTCTGATGGGGTCACACAGCCTGCTCTTCCTACCTTCACCAAACTGCACTCCTTTCGCAATCACAACCTCCTTCGTGAAGGAGTCCTCGTCACGGCTGCTGGCTAGGTTTTCTCGGACAAGAGAGCTACTACAGTTGGAGGGTCAAGGGTAAGCACTCCCTCTATGTTTGCGGAGCCTGCTAGCTTATCTGCTCTTTCATTTCCCTTGACTCCTGCATGTCCTGGGCAGAAGATCCACTGCAAGTCTGATTTTGCTGTCTTGGATTGTCTTAAACCAATCTGCATATATATAGAGGCTGCCGGTCAAGATCTTACCCCGAGTACTCATTGAGTCTGTAACAAAGGTAGCCTGCTGGTATCCATCAGTGCAAAGCCATTTCAGAGCCTCAGTGATGGCATTGATCTCAATGCACATGTTTGATGTAGTGAGGCCCGTTGCCCCAGATGCCTCCTGGACTGTTACTCCTTGGCAAGAAGTAGAAGCCGTGTAAGCCCGCCTGATTTGTTCCCACGCTGAACAGAGCCATCAGTGAAGATAATGGTTTCATCCTCTCTGCAGTTCTCTTCAGTTAGAGTCTGGGTTTCAGCATGTGTTGCTCCTTCAGGCCATTCACGACATTCATGCCCCAATGTAGCAATCACTTGAGTAAATCTGTCTTTCACCTTGTCCGCAAGCTGTACCCATGTCTCCCTTCATCTAATTGCCCCAACACTTTTCAATGGTTTGCACTGCCTGGGTCATCCACTTCGTGCCCCATTTAAGCCGTGGGTTAGTCTGACGACCTACTTTGTCATGAAGAGGATTCTGTGGAACTGCGCAGACTTTCAAGCAGACCTGTGCAAGCGTGTGTCTTTCGTTCATGCCGGATTGGCCTAGCACATATCGCATTGCAGCAGCTGATGTATCTTTTGTGCAACCGAGTATGGCTCTCATCTAAGATCATAGGTTGTGTACAAACCCAGTCAGCCAAAGGCCTGACTTTTTTTTGTCTTTTGATATGACGGGAGTTCTTAGATTGAGACCACTCTGACTATGTA
The DNA here is from genome assembly GCF_000002075.1 of Aplysia californica. Classification (NCBI taxonomy): domain Eukaryota; kingdom Metazoa; phylum Mollusca; class Gastropoda; order Aplysiida; family Aplysiidae; genus Aplysia; species Aplysia californica. Next base: position 63,893 of record NW_004798009.1, on the reverse strand, counting down.
TGCATGTGTGTGTGTGTCATGTTTGCTCCGCCTAGTGTACATACACGAAATTTTAACTGTTAGGATTTAGTTAGATATTTGTTGAACACAGTATTGTTTAACATGTAATTTCTGTTACCTTGACAGGATTTCAAATCCCTGTTTATTTTTGACCTCTCTTTATTCTGTCATTGCAACTTCCTTTAACACGAAATCTGCTTAATACGAAAAAATCTTCTGATTCTATATATGTATGGTTGTGTCATGAGGATTTAATTTTAGTGTTGTCTACTTAGTGATGAACATGCTTTTTGTTTTCTGATTTGCTGTTTCTTTTTTAAGGAGTGAAAAAATGGTGAAATGGTAGTTTAAGTTTAACACCATTATCAACATTTTATATTGGGTTATTCAAGAGGCGGGATCTTCGAGTTTATCGGCCATCTCTGAAAGGACCGAGCCAAATGGGAAGTTCATGTAAAGTGTCTTTCCAAGGGACAAAGCGTCGGACAATGCTGAGGCTTGAACCCCCGAATCCGCAATCTCACAATTATGGTCCGGTAGCGTAACCACTAGGCTACCGACACCTCTTATTTATGGAGTGATTTTGATGTTGCTTACCTAAACAGGGTAAAGACAGAACCCTACTCTCACATATATACATGCAGTTTTACATCTGTATGTACTGTAATGATGTTATTATTTGTATATGTGTTTATTTAAAAATAAATACAATTTATACATTACGTGGGTGTGTATAATTAACAATCTGATTCTGATGTAATGCTAATTTGTAATATTACCAAACTTACCAAAGTTTAATGAATGAAACTGACATTAATTTGTCAGTGAATGCTTGATAAGATTTCACTAGTATGAGTATTTTTAGGATCAAATATTTGCAGCTCTTGAAATTGATATCATAATGTACTACTGTTGTCAATGCACTTCCATTAACAGGGAAAGCAAGATGTAAACTTTTTTGACATATATGCTATTCTTTTATGCAGCTGGATTGTGGCATTCACCCTGGTTTGACTGGAATGGCTTCTCTCCCTTTCCTGGATATTATTGACCCAGAGGAAATCGATCTCATGCTCGTCAGTCAGTGAGTAGAAGTTGTCATAACTTAGCAAAGTTTGTCTGAGTGACGTGAACTCTAACTGACTGCTTCAGTTTTAAGGTTGTTTTTTGGCTGTCAAGCTTTACTTCCAGTAAAACTATTGGAGCCTGACACTTTTGGGGTATATTAAAGCATCAACCACAAAAAGACTGACAGCTATCATAATTTTGAAAATGCAACAAGAGAAAGAAAGAATGCTCTCACAGAAAAAAAACAACCTGCATCTAATTTGTCCGAATAGTTTTTATTTTATCATTATTTTGAAATGGCAATGTCTGGGGGTTATACAATTTTTTTTTGCACCCTATTTATAATAAAATCATCTATCGCTATGCGGCTATGCAGGGGTGACTTACTTAGTCCGTTACAGCTAAAAAAGTATCACACATAACTTCACCAAATTTTTAACAAAACAACTGTTGGCCCGCCACTTCCTGTAGCTTGTAACCGAAAAACACCGGAGATATTGATTGATAAAGATGGAATTTTTTTCTGGCTCCCTTGTGATTCCGTCTTACACAGGTTCGACTGTACATACAGTAGGGATGAGAGTACTTTATAGACAAGATGAGTAGCTTCTAATTTATTATTTTAATGTTACATATTTTTCCTCTTCATTTAAGCATAGTTACTGACCACCAATAAATTGTCAATGTTGCAAGAAAAATTGGTCACATAGCTCCGGTTGTCTTTTTCTTTACAGGGTGAGTTAAAAAATATGGAATATTTCTCAGAAGTGGTCATATTCTGACATTTTCTGAGGTTGTGTAATGGAAACCATCTTTCAATCAGAAATCAAAAGTTCGATTTCTTTGTTGGGAAGTTATAAAAAAAAAAAGAGTATTTCATCTTTCTGCTGGAATGTTGTATCCCGCTCAGACCGAGTTGGCCATGACAGGCAAGTTCAAAGCAGCTCACCTCCTAAATGATGTGAATTGTGTCGATAGGGATGTAAGACATCTTCAAATTACATACAGTTGAATTTGTCTAAGAGAGCCACATATTTTCATGGAGAAAAGTGGGACTCACTCCTAGACGGTTGGCCGTCTTATACACTGTCACTATAGTGTTAAAAAAAAATGCAATGGGGTAATGGGATGTGGCCGTTTGCACAAGTGATTGTCTTATACAGGTGGCTGTTAGAGCAGGTTCAAGTGTACATGTCTTTCATTGTTCTCCCATCAGCTTTCATCTCGATCACTGTGGAGGTCTTCCATACTGGCTTCAGAAGACAGCTTTCAAAGGCCGATGTTTCATGACGCACGCTACCAAAGCTATCTACAGATGGTTGCTCTCGGATTACGTCAAAGTTAGGTATGGCTTACAATGCTGGTGCCTTTGTTCAGCTCTGTTTTTTTATCATCTTCATTATCATCATTGCCTTCTCATCCTGTATCAGTGTATAGGCCATAGAGAGAGAGAGAGAGAGAGGGGGAGGGGCAGGGGGAGGAGGAGGGGGGGGGAAGGGAAGGAGAGAGATAGAGAGGGAGAGAGAGAGAGAGAGAGAGAGAGAGAGAGAGAGAAAATAATGCAGTAAAACATTTGCTTGAAACTTGTTTTACATCAAATGATACAATAGTTTTTGTTACATTGTTTAATACACTTTTACAGTTTTGTTATGTTTTTGATACATTATTATGATACCTTGTATGAAAGCCTTTTGTCATATTTTATTATCCACTTTTTAGTTATGTTAGAGGATACACTCTTTGTGTTATGGTGTCATGGTATGCTATTTTGTTGCATTTCTTTTTCAGCAACATTGCATCAGATGATCAGCTCTACACTGACAGTGACATTGAAAAAAGCATGGAGAAAATAGAGACAATCAACTTCCATCAGGTGTGGAAAAGCTCTGTTATTCTTTGCAATATTTGTTACAATCAGTTTGCCGTTATGCAATGTGTTACTAATTACTCATTTGGTTAGTCCGAGAGTCAGTACCTTTACACTTGTGCGCATTGAATGCATGCATATTATGGTATAGCTGCCAAGTAAAAAAAACCTATTTGAAAAACATATTTTGGGCTCATAGGGTTAAGAAAGAAATATAATTTGTCCAAAAATGTTTGTTTTGAGTGGGGAAGGAAGGTTAGGAGTGGGCGCAGGTGGTGGTGGTTTGGCTGCTGATGGTCCAAAGAAAGTAATGTTTTTTGTTTTTATGTTAAAGAGGAAGACGCTCTTTCCTGAAACAATATTTTTTCTTACATTAAGGAGGAGATATATTTTGTTGGAAGAGATTTGCTTTTGCTATTCCTTTTTTGCGAGTTTAAAAAAAAATGTAAAAGAAGAATTTCTACAGAGTGTCCAGGTCTTTCTGCTAGGACGCTGTGTCCCTCTAAGTCCAGGTTGATGCCAACCTCTTGAATGATCAATATTGTGTTAATTGGGGAATAAAACACCTACGTTTAAAGAATTTAAAAAGATGAGGAGTTTGTTGTAATGAAAATGAAGATTGACATGTTTTTACTCATTCACTTTACCGGCATCAAGGGTGTAACGGTAAGGCTCTTTGCCATCGTATCCAGAAGATGCGAGTTTGATTCCTGCTTGGGGAATTTGTTTTGTTTAGCATATCATGGTATGCCTGTCTCATGAAATGTGCTTGTCTTAAATGATGTAAATATTGTCAGTGGAGGAGGGGGGGGGGTGTTAAACGTTTACAGTCACTTGTAATAGCTCTTTTTCTTTTTGTTAGGAAACAGACGTGAATGGCGTGAGGTTCTGGTGCTATTCCGCGGGCCACGTGCTGGGGGCTGCCATGTTCATGATTGAAATTGCTGGAGTTAAAGTAAGTATTACTTGTGAATTTTTTTTATCACATCATATATTACGATAGTTGTACTTGTCATTTTACATGTTTAAAATTTTATATATACGTCGATGGTTCAGTTCAAGAAACCCATTTGTTACGTTTTTGCTAAAATCGACTTTTTGTGCTTTTCCATGGCTGCAAATCTTTACTTGTCACATATCTTTTCTATGAGAGGATCGGACTGTAAATAAGTTAATCACAGCCCGATCCTTCCATCAAAATAACTGACGGAAAAAGATATGCTTTGACAGTAAAGCCTTCGTAAAGATATTATTATTATTATTAATTTGACAAGATGGTGAATGGTTGCTTTATTCTTTAGTTTACCCGGCAAGTGATCGTACATTGGAATTTTACACATGTGTTTTAAGGGTGCCTCTAGTTAAGTAGGTTCTACTTCACAACAATTCGTTTGTTTTACCTGTCTGTCCTTCTTGCTTTTTTCCCCAGCACTAAATGACCTTTATTGTTTCTCAAACTTCATTTCTTTTTCTTTTTTAAAATTTGCTATCTATCTATTTCTATCTGTCTGTCTGCTGATCTTTTTTTTATATTGGTCTGTGTTTCTGTTTCTCAGCACTGTATGATTATGGAGAGAGAGAGGGAGGGAGGGAGAGAGATGTGCTTCTCTTTCTTCACACTAAACAAAATTATGTTTTATTCATGTGTCTTCAACCTCTTTCTCCAGATTTTGTACACAGGTGACTATTCCCGCCAGGAAGACAGACATTTGATGTGTGCAGAGACGCCGAGCGTACACCCAGATATCGTCATCATTGTGAGTTTGTTGCTGCATTTCATCAAAGAGCTGTTCGACTGCTCTAAGCCAATAGAGCAAAATATTTCCGGAGAAATTTAAAAAACTTCATATTTTAAAAAACAACTGCACGAATATAATGCATCTCTTCTTGCTTTGTAAAAAAATATTTAGAACTTGAATTTCGACAATATAATTCTGGAGCACATGCAACCTATACCATAGATTAAGAAACTTTGATCTTTGGGCATAATATATCTGAACAGCTGGCTGACGATTTGCTGTAGTCTTCTTGTACAGGACATGGGCGTCTTGTGTTGTAGTTAGGCCCCTTGCTGTTGCACACAGAATACATTTAAAAGCTATTGTTTAACATCTTTGTTTTGTCTCAAATTTTTAAAAGAAAATATTTAAACTGTTACCTCTGTTAAATTTCTTTTCTAGTATCTGTCTCTTTTATGATGTATTTGATTTCTCCTAGGAATCTACATACGGCACTCACATTCATGAGAACAGAGATGAGCGAGAACACCGCTTTACCAGTTTGGTCCACGATATCGTGAACCGCGGCGGGCGCTGTCTCATCCCTGCCTTCGCTCTGGGGAGAGCTCAGGAGCTGTTACTCATTTTAGGTAAGCCAGCGCTCAATGCATCTTGTTTGTGGCGTAATGGTTAGGGTTTCGGCATTACGATCAGAAGACTCAAGCTTGATTTCCTTGAGGGGAAGTTAATTCACCAAGTATCTCCGTTTGTCCGCTGGGATGTTACATCCCCACTCAACCTGGGTTTGTCCTCCTAATTGATGTAAATGGCATTGATAAGGGAGTAAAACATGTATAATCTCAAACATAGAGTTCGCTGCTCTATTTCATTGCCGTTTTAGTCGGTCCACTTGCCTTTGGTGACTGGCATTTGTGGTGTAGTGGTTAGGTGTCTTGCTGTCACTCGTAAGAGACGTGAGTTCGATTCCTATGTGGGGATATTTATTTATAAAATTTATCTTTCTTATCGAGTATCTCTGTCTGTCTGTCTGCAAGGACTTTTTTATCTTTGGCTCTGATAGGCAGGGTCAAAGCAGCCTGCTTCCTAAATGATATAAATTGTATTTGTATCGATAGGGGCGTAAAACATCTATAACTACAATTTTTTTTGCTTGTGATTTACTTTGTCCTGTGTTGGACCAATTAATTTCTATGAAATGTTTTGTTCCGTGCTGATGTTAACGTGATAATGTTGTTTTTTGAAAGACAAACTCTGTTCTATTACCTGCCTTTACAATACTATCATTGGACCATCAGGAGAAATCTTGAACGTACAAAATTGTCTGATTACAAATCTAAGATGTTTTTATTCTTGCTCGTCTACTTTCTAGCAGGAATATGCTCTATTGAAAAGTTGTTTATTTATATTGCTATTGCATGAGGAAAGGTATTCTGTTGGGGTCTCGAGGAACTGAATTGAATGAAAAAGGGGTATAATTTGTCCTCTTGGACGTTTTTCCTCTTCCTTTCTATCAGATGAGTACTGGAGCAACCACCCAGAACTGCACGATATCCCCATCTACTACGCCTCACAGTTGGCAAAGAAATGCATGAGCGTATACCAGACATACATCAACGCCATGAATGAAAAGATCCGCAGACAGATCACTATGAGCAACCCCTTTGTGTTCAAGCACATCATTAACTTAAAGGTACGGTACAAGCATATCATGAACTTAGAGAGAGGTATGTTACGAGTAGGGCTGGATCCTGCTTGTCAAATTTGAGAGTGGCGATTCGCGATTCAGTCGGCTTCAATGAATAGCGAGTACGTGAGCGCTCGTGGAGCTGTGACGGAACACTGACTGAAACGGAACAGTGTCATATCAACGCCACTTGGCGAGCGCGAGTCCCACTCTTGTTGTTCCGCCATCCTCTCCGCCCCACACCCTTTGTTGCGCTGCTCTATCAACTGACCTCAATTAGTGACTCCCATAAATCCCCCCAACCCCATGATTCGCTAAAACAATGGCTCCATAAAATTCCTTCTGTCTATTGGTTGGACCCCGTTCATTTTGTTTTAATAGGGGGGTTGGACTATACCATCTTTTGTAAAATAAGGGGAGCCATACTAAGTGTTCCGTTCCGTTCTTGCGCTCGTGACTTGACTCAGCAGTTGGTTAAACAAGCCACAAGGTGGTGACAGCGACAGGGGAGTGAATCGGGAATCGTTTGGCGATACTGTTCCGCGTTCCGCTAAAGTGAATCGTGAATCACGTTCCGCAGGAAAGAGTGGCGATTCAGTTCCGTTCTCGCGCTCGTGACCCAGCCCTAGTTACGAGCATATCATGAACTTAGAGAGAGGTATGTTACGAGCATATCATGAACTTAGAGAGAGGTATGTTACAAGCATATCATTAACTTAAAGGTATGGTACAAATATGCTACTTAGCGGATATACACATTTTTCACCACGTTGTATTGGTAATTTTCGCTAGATAAACTTGCTGTATTTTAAAATATACGAGGGATTCCAAGCAATCTTTTCAGACGAAAGCAGTTTGCTATGGTAAATTGAGCTAATCTAATTCTTCAGTTTTTTGTTTCACCTGCTTTACCTTTCTCGATGAAATATAGAGCAGTGTGATTATTTTTCTACGGTAAACATGAACAAGTTCAATTTAGGTTTTTGTTTCACCTCCGTGACTTTTGTTGACAGAATATGGAACAATTTGACGACATCGGTCCCTCGGTTGTGCTGGCCAGTCCCGGTATGATGCAGAGCGGCCTGTCCCGGGAGCTGTTTGAGAACTGGTGCACAGACAAGCGGAATGGCTGCATCATTGCTGGATATTGTGTGGAGGGAACGCTGGCGAAGGTATGTGGACCTGCAACTTACTCTGATAAGATTGGAGTGCCCAGATTTTTTTTTGCCTATCGAAGAGCCCCTATGGGATGTGCAAAAAGTTCTGTTTTTTTTTCTCTCGAGTTCTGTGTTCATCGGTAGTATGCAGCATTATAAATGACTTGAAAATACACAGGTTTATTTTCTATATTTACATGACTTATCGTGAATGACGTGAAAATAATGTACATTAATTGTTGGCAGTTTTTTTTTATGCACACATTTTATTTGCCACAGTCAGTTTGTAATGCTATCTTCATCTACTGGGGTTCGGGAGACTCCTTTCTTTTCCCCCAAACTCTGATTTGTAGGGAGAACTCTGAGAAAAACTCCTAGTTTCAGTCATGAAGGGATGATATGTCTGGGTAACGAGGGCTGGACATGTTGGAGGTTGTTGGTGGTGCTATGAGAAAATCATCAGTGTCATTCCACTAGCGCTTTCATTTTTTTTCCTTTTTTTTCCCTAAGTTTTGAAAAAATCATAGATAAAAAGGTGTCCAAATCAGAACCACGACTTGGGCATTTGTGATTTTTTAATCAGAACCTAAGAAGGAAATAAGGAAACAAAATGAATCTATATTTTAAGTGGCCCCTTGATGTCTTTGTTTTAATAATTACTTTTTCTGGAACCCCTCCCCCCGAATTTTATTTTGGCAATTGTGATGTGATGCTGATGAAACTTTATCTATTGAGGTCTTCAGGAACCATTTTAAATGAAGAAGGGATATAATTCTCCTCATATGTACGTTTTTCCTCCTCCCTTCTTTTAGATGAATACGGGAAACACCACCGGAGATTTACATGAAGGAATCTCTATGTGAGATACGCTGCATGGGTTGATATAATTTAGCTGTTCATCGGCTGAAATGGTCTCAATCGTTTATTTATGGTTTTTCTTTTATCTTGGCCCGGGACACTCTATACAGTGGAGTTTTACTGATGAGTATTTATGCAAAATTCACTGAACTTGTTATAGTCGCCTTGAAAAGTAACTTCACATAAGAATCTGTGTTTCTTTTCCCTTTAAGAATTTTTTTGTAACCTCTTTATCAATCGGCAAAGTTGATCTACTTCACCTTTGCCTGTGCAGCGTAGTCAGTTTTGATATGGTAAAATATCTTACACTTAGCTAGTCCTCTGCAGGAAGAAATTGATAGCAATTTCGCTGTAAAATTCTTTTCTGCAGTTGTATAGAAAGAGATTTGGGTTTACTTGCGCTAATTATAATGATTAATTACAATGATTTCTTGTCCTACTAATCTAAGTTATCTTTTTCTCTTTTTTCTAGCATGTCCTATCGGAGCCTAACGAGATTGTCACGATGGGCGGCCAGAAACTGCCGCTGAAGTGCTCGGTGGACTATATTTCCTTCTCTGCTCATGCAGACTACAAACAGACATCAGAGTTTTTGAGGGAACTTAAACCTGCTCATGTGGTGAGTAACTCATATGTCTAGATGGGGGGGGGGGGGGGGAGGCTTTACGCTATGTAATGGTAAGAGATATTTGCTTGAGTTGTTTCCCCCATTTGGTGAAGAGGAAGGTAGAGTTTTGCTGGAGTCTCTTCCAGGTTCCCCCTTTTGTTGTGATGGCAATGTATGATTTCTGCTGAAGTTGTCTTCCCTGTCTAGAATTGTTTCCCCTATGACTTCCTTTTTTAAAAAACAATACTGCCAATTTTGCACTGACCACACCTGGTCTAAAACTCTCAAATTATGCAAATATTTTTTTTCTTTTCAATTCTCTTCTACACTTTTGGTAAAATTTGCTTGCAGTATACCTGTCTCAGCATTAGAAGGCCACCTTAATAAATATTTTTGTTCTTCAAGAAAATGTTCTCTTAGAATGCCAAGTTGGCTACATCCCCTCCTCCCACTTTCTCCCTCCCCTTCTTGTATGTTTGTGGCAAACTGCTTTTGGAAGTCTTGCACTTACGCCATTGCTGGTTGCCACTATGGGGTGCCCCAACAAAGAGCGATTTAAAAAGTAATTTCGCGTCGGAAAGCTGCTAAAATGTACTAAGCCCAGAAAGTGAAATTTTACAAGAGGGAGAAAAAACTGTCTCTTTCTTTTAGCAAATGTATCTATACTGTGTATTTTTTGTCCTTTTTTCAACATTTAGAATTTGAATTTCAACAAAATGTTTCTCAAGCACATACAGCCAATAACATAGATTAAGAAACTGCAATTTATTTTTTTTAAATGTTCAATATTTAGCACTAAGTGCATTTAAGATCCAGTTGATAATATATATTTTGTTCCCTCTACTTTGTCTGTGTTGTCCAGGTGTTGGTACATGGTGAGGTCAACGAGATGGCTCGGCTCAAGTCTGCTCTGATGCGGGAGTACGAGGACGACACCGAATACAAGATGGAGGTCCACAACCCTCGCAACACCGTCCCCATAGAGCTGCATTTCCGTGGAGAGAAGATGGCGAAGGTGGGTCCATGCACTTGTGTTTGTGATGGGAAATTGTTCGGGTCAAAACATAGAGATAGGATTTTATTGATCTGCACAAAGAGAAGTTGGCTGAGGAATGGTAAATACTACTGGAGGAGTGGGAGAGAGAAAGATTTTGTTTAAGTGAAGAGAAGCATGTAAATGATCTTGACTCTTGTCCTGCGTCTGTGCCGAGATGCGAATCTTATCAGCAACCGATTACGTCGGACGCGCCGGGCAGGCCGCCAGGGTCACTCAGTGTGTACTGTTGGTGAACAGCGAGCGCGCCGGGAAACGTGTGTTTTCGCCATGAATACCGTGGGAGTGTGTTAACCGATGATGAAAATAACGCTCTATCTTTCATAGCTTTTTATTTATAAAGTGTTACAAGCCCATGAATAACCCCCTCTCACGAGCTGATAAGACATTACGAGTAGTCAAGCCCGTTCGAATAACCTTTCTAGGCGCTCTTGTTGTTATGAATGACCTGAGGTTCGAAAGGGGATAATATAGGTCAATTTCCGAATGTTTTACACTCAAATTGTTCTTTGTACCTGCACAACGGTATTCAAAACTATTAAACAAGCTTATTTTTTATCAGGTAGTTCATTTCATACAAAATCAAGCTCATTTGAAAGATTTTGTATAGAAAAATGGAAGTCTTGTTTCCTGACTACCCTTTCGAGCTCCTCATGTCTAAGTGGGTCAATTTCTTCTATAATTTCATTAGACGAACATCTAGAGCTACCAACTTGGTATGTTTTGAATGAGACGTATGCCTCGATTACGAACCAACGCAGGCAATTCTAGAAGAAGGCCACAAACGCACACAAACTCAAGCAGACTGACGCACACACACACTTGACCTGCGTGAATGGGGATCCGACTCGGGACCCGAATGACATGTAAGAGGATGCGCGCTGCGCGTGCGCTGAGCCGGGGGCTACACTGATTTGGGACCAGAACGTAGGCGAGGTGCCGAAATAGGCTTATCGGGCGACATAAACCCGGCTCCCGTAGGACGAGAGTTAAGGGTGCATCTCCTAAATGATCTAAATTATGTAACACACCTACAGTTACAACTACATGATCTTATGGTTTTGTCTCAACAACTTCAAATTTTCATCCCACAGAGGGGGTGGTTGGAAAGTGGAAGTGATAGGTCCTACTTCTTTTCTTTCCACTGTTGTCTCTGTCTGTCTAACTTTGCACTAAAGGACTGTTTATTTTTTTATGTGGTTCTAAGTTTAAGTGCAGGTGTTTTACACCTCCATCAACACAATTTAGATCATTTAGGAGGCGGGCTGTATTGCTGCCTGTCAGGGCTAACCCAGGCATGCGGTTTGCTCCTTCTTTCCCTTCAAACATCTATTGTCCTTATCTCTCCTCCTTCTATTTTGGTGTTTGTTACTCTCCTGTAACACCTCTAATCTTCGGCAGTTATATGACGTATATATTATGTGTTTAAAGTGCTGTAAAACTCTTGTGAAAATGAAACTTTCAGGTTGTCGGAGACTTGGCCTCGGAACCGCCCACCCAAGGTCACAAGGTGTCTGGGATTCTGGTGAAGAGAAACTTCAACTATCACATTGTTGCACCCAAAGATCTGCAAAGTGAGTTCTCCAATTCCCTAATGACTTTGGAAATGTTGTTGGGGTTTTTAAAATGTTTTTAAAAAATATATAGGTGTTTTACGCCCCAGTCTGCATATTTGTTTGGGTTTTTAAAATGTTTTTAAAAAAAATGTAGGTGTTCTACACCCCAGTCGGCATAATATAAACCATTTATGCCAACCTGGTCTTAGAGGGATACAATGTCTCAGCAGAAAGACCAAGATACTCAATAGAAATTGTCCCCACACAGGAATTGAACTCTTGTCTTCTGTATTGAAGAACAGCAAAACCCATAACTGCCTATCACAGATGCAGGTGTGTCTTCCCCCCCCCCTCCCCCCCCAAATCAAATTACAATCAATGTAGCAAGATGGTTTTGCATTTCTTAATCCTAAAATATTCTAGATTGTGGTATCAGTGTTATGACTATTTTAGTGCAAAATACTTCATGACACAACATGATTGTACATAGACAACACATGCTTACATGACACAGCACGACTGTACAAAAGACAACACATGTTTACGTGACACAACTGTGCATGGCACAACACTACTGTACATGACACAACACTACTGTACATGACACAACACATACTTACATGACACAACATAACTGTACATGACACAACACTACTGTACATGACACAACACTACTGTACATGACACAACACTACTGTTCATGACACAACACTACTGTTCATGACACAACACTACTGTACATGACACAACACTACTGTTCATGACACAACACTACTGTACATGACACAACATTACTGTTCATGACACAACACATACTAACATAACACAACATGAATGTACATGACACAACACATGCTTACATGACACAACACATGGGTACACAACACAACATATATATGCATACATGATGTGACTTTCACGATGCTCAAAGACATGGGGGAAGGATCCAACTTAACTTATACTCAGTCAGTTTCTTCCAGTGACGGATCTTTAAAGTACAGTGGAACCTCCTTTAACGGCCACATGAATAAGACAATCACCTGTACAAACGGCCACTTCCTTTTTCTTCCCTTGTGTATTCTTTACATTATAGTGGCACGGTAAGATGTCCACCTGTCCGAGTCGACTATTTTTCTCCTCGACAATGAGTGGCTGTCTTGGACAATTTCGATTGTATAACTTGTTTTGTCTTGCCTTGTCTTGCCTTGCCTTGTCTTGTCTTGTCTTGTCTTGTCTTGTCTTGCTTTGTCTTGCCTTGCCTTGCCTTGCCTTGCCTTGTGTTGTCTTGTCTTGTCTTGCCTTGCCTTGCCTTGTCTTGTCTTGCCTTGTCTTGCCTTGCCTTGTCTTGTCTTGCCTTGTCTTGTCTGCCTTGTCTTGCCTTGTCTTGCCTTGCCTTGCCTTGTCTTGTCTTGTCTTGCCTTGTCTGCCTTGTCTTGTCTTGCCTTGCCTTGTCTTGTCTTGTCCTGACTTGTCTTGTCTTGTCTTGCCTTGCCTTGTCTGCCTTGTCTTGTCTTGTCCTGTCTTGTCTTGCCTTGCCTTGCCTTGCCTTGTCTTGCCTTGCCTTGTCTTGTCTTGTCCTGTCTTGCCTTGTCTTGCCTTGTCTTGTCCTGACTTGACTTATCGATGTTCCTCGTTTTCCAGGCTACACAGACCTGGCGATGAGCACGGTGGCCCAGCGCATGAGCGTGTCGTTCTCTGGGGGTCCTGCGCTGCTCACCTACTACCTCAACCAGCTGGCGGGCGACATAGAGTTTGTCTCCAGCTCTCCCCACACCGTTATCCAAGCCTTTGCCTCCGTCAAGGTCACGCTGGACTCTGGTGTGGCATATGTCGAGTGGACAGCCAATCCTGTGACGGACATGTATGCTGATGCCGTCATTGCTGTCCTGTTGAAGGCAGAACGTGACCCCATCCCAGTCAAAAGTGAGAAAATTAATTCTTTATGTGCCATGAGTGAAATATCAGCACGCATGCATAAAATATCTTCATAATTACCTAGCTGTTCCTATTTTTCTTCTTCCCCTTTCTCTGACGTATGACCTGAAGGTAAAGGTACAATCTAGCTGATGCCGGGGAGGGGGAGGGGCTACCGATTCGCTAGCCACAAGATAGCTTGTTCTTAGGATGTTGAGGGAAATGCATGACCCACCATATTTACTGTGAAGTTGGATCTTATGACGGCACCTGTCTATAAGCCGCTCCAACTAAATTAAAAAAAAAAAAAATCTAAACTTTTTTTACACAAATGAGATATGCTGGTTTATAAGCCACAGCAGATTAAACAACACAGATATGTACGTCACATTTATTCTGTGTCATCATTGTCCTGTCGGCTGAAATCTTCTTTTTTGGCGTTAGAGTTGAACAGATTGAGCCTTGCCTTGATTTGAATGTGAGCAGTTAGCACTGTAAGGGTACAAACGCGGTGACACAGACAGACTTGCTGTCGCACAGGGACGGACAGGCACAGGGAAATGTGGTCACATTCAAACAGGCAGCAAGAGACAGCAACATTGTCAATCATGGCGCTGACAAAGAAGAAGAAACTCTTATTATTATTGTGGTTACGAAGGAAATTAAGACGTTCAATTGTGTTCATGAGGATGATGATGATGGTATTGATGTTGGTGATGATATATCTAGAATCTGCATAAAATTGATCATGAATCTATTATTTTTTTAACACTTACCATCCGATCCCAATTCATGGCCAATGGTATCCCACTGCTTCAATATATAATCACGATTAGCGTGATGTTTTTCGCTCTTGTCATAAATTGCTGGCCTTTCTTGCACCGCAATGATCAGTTTCTCTTCAAAATCCTCCATCTTGACAAGAACAATCACTGTGATCGTATCTTTATTTAACTCCCTTGAAACAGACAGACAGGAGAAGTAGTGCACGCACTTTTCGAATTTTCCTGACTGTCGCTGGCTGTTGCTGGCTGTTGCTGTCTGTGCCTGTCCGTGTTCAACATAGCGGGGTTGGTGTGTTTTAATAGAAATCATGAGCGGTTTTGGCGTGCACACTTTTTGATGTGCTGCTGTGACAGCAACTGACTGACCCTGTCTGTGTCACCGTGTCCCTAGCTTAACAATGTGAACAGTTAACACTTTGCGGCCAACTCTTTAACATGGAGTATGAACATAAACACTAGTTAACCCTAGAGCTAAGAATAGATGAGGCCGTGACGGTACTGCAATTGGGAAAATCGACAAATTAAGCCGCTGGGTTTAAAGCTGAGGAAAAAAATGTCGCCGGCTTAAAGACCGAACTTTACAATAGTCATCCAGACATTTCGTAATAGGGGGAGTAAATGGGAAAATTTGATGTATTGCGCTGCTGTTGCTGCTGCTGCTGCTGCTTATGCTATTATTTCATTAGCGTTTTTCTGATCTTTCTCTTGTTCCCACAGACATCCCCCCTCCCATGAAGATCGACCGTGCCCACTTCCAAGAATGTCTGCTGGAAATGCTGGCTGAGATGTTTGGGTCAGAGAGTACCAGCAAGCTGGTGCAGCGAGACCGTGTCACAGTCACAGTGGATGACAAGGTGGCGGTGGTCAATATAGACTCTTTGGTGAGTGGCATGTTGTGTGTATGTGTGTGTGTTTGTTTTTGTGTGTGTGTATGTAAAAGTAAAGTTGTTCCAGCATCTGATCCGGACTTTGGGGATTGCCTTGTTAGTGAGACAACTTCCTGGGCCTTCGGCATATAATTTTGGTAAGGTGGCCAGTTCTTTTCCACGCGGCCTTTACTTCCCCAACTTGTGTGTATGTGCATGTGTGTTTATGTGTGTGTGTGTATGTGCATGTGTGTTTATGTGTGTGTATGTGTGTAAACGTCTGGTCTCACACCATACTGATGAGAAATCAGAATTGGTAGCTTAAACACAAGGGGGCTATCCTGAAAAATGCTGTTTTGAGGAAATCGAAGGTACAGTTTTGCCCCTTTTTCAGTTTCTTTAAAAGACAAGGAGAATTTTCTGTACAACCAAACATATAAACACACCAATGAAACCAAACTTCTCCTATAGGTAGGGCAATGCCCACTTTTGGTTTAGGTCAAGATTTCTGGTAACCCCTGAAATCTGGGTTAGCCCGCTTGTCCTTAAAAGCGACCAATTTCAGAAGTGAAAAAAATAAAAGTACTGAACAACACGGATCCCGGATAGCTTGAAATTGTGGGGACCACCCTCGGTAGTTTGAGGGACATCTTACAAACATAAAGAAGGGGGGGAAAAAAAACCGGGACCGTGGGCACAGTTCAATGAATGTGTGATTTCGAGTCTTCTGTGTTCGTCGACCTACCCGTGTTATACTGGTATATTTTATCCTAGTCAAGTGGTGTCTCTTTACTGTAAAAGAAAAAAATAATCTCTTCTGTCACCATGCACGTGTTACAGTTACAGGACTGTTTTTGCCTCCATCCCCCCCCCATGTTTTTTAAAATTAAAAATTCCCGTTTAGGTTTCTGGGTCTTTTGAATTGACAGTAAGTCCTTGAACATCTTGCTCTGACGGGACAAATCTGTCCTCACAGAAAGTTGCATTTGAGAATAGCAAAAGTTGCAAAAAGTTGCAAGAAAAATCAACAAAAGTTGCAAGAAAAGTTGCAAGACGTGTATAGCTAAAAATGTCATGGAATTATTGGAATACATTGTTGGTATGCTCATTGCAATCAAAGTAACCAACGTGAGTTTTGCTAGATCAAAATCAAAAGTTAAATGTGAATGTCTACCGTACCAAAAAAATGGGAGGTTGCATGGTGTACAAAAACAGTTTGTACCTTGACTCATACATCATGTCTTTAAACTTAAACTCCCCCTGACGTTAGGCAGGTGTGACCAGCGTGGTTTTGGGGCTGTTCAAATATAATAATTTATAATCTTATATCTTTTTGAGGGGATTTTTGCCCCCCCTCCCCCCCCTTTACACTTTTCTTACATTTTCCTCTCCTCCTCCCCCCCCCCCCCCCCAAATCCCGTAATACTAATATTTATTCGCTTATAATAATTATAATATGACATTTATATTGTGCAAATCTGTGTTACAATCATTGTTCTATGCGCTTTACTTTTACATAATAGCTATTCATGAAAAACATCCATACACACAAGTGACATAATAATTAAATATGGTGTAAGCCAAACTTTTCCGGACAAATCTTCTAAGTGAATAACAGAGTTTACTCTTTTTCATGTCGTGTTTTGTTGTAAAAAAATTATGCTGTCATAAATTATTTTCCTTGTTATTTTTTCACCTTACAAAAGTGTAACATGACATTGGTTCAGGACCCCCCGCCCCCCCCCTTACATATTTCTTTTACAGGAGTCTAGACACCCCCCCCCCCCTTTAAGGCCTTTTCCAGGCGTAAGATTATATTTAAACGACCCCTTTAGTACGGTAGGGGTTTTCTGGATTAATTGATCCATGTCTAGATCTACCCTCCTGGCCTAAGATTTAAAGTCTTTCACAATTTTTTTTATACTAGATCTCTACCTGGTGCTACGGAACCAAGCAAGCTAAGTAATCAGACGATCGTGTTTACGATTGAGTTTACTCTAGAATCTATAGATATCTAGATCTAGAGTCTAGATTTAGCTAGATCTAGAAACTAGAAGAAGTAGAAGATGATTCAGTCCAAACAAGACTTGGGGAGGTCGGGACGGGTCGGTTTGCTCGACAGACTGATGGCGCAAAGTGGCTATCGTAGCACAAAATCGATCGCGCCCGACTCGTTGCCTCAAAAACAAACGCGTTGTTTTCAGGCAACGAGTCGGGCGATCATCCCGACCCGCTCTCATCCGCAACGGGCACTGGGCATCCCACGGTAGTCCGTAGTGCAAAGGAAGTGGTAGATCTAATTTCAGGTACGAATTGTCCCCCATCGCGTCGTTATTTTTAGTTGTGGGAAAAAATTTCGGTTATTTTTACCGAAATTAAATTATTTTTCCAATTTTTGCAGAAAACTGAAAAAAAATTCGCGAATTCACGAAAACGGCAAAAGTTGCGCTGAGGCCAAAAGTTGCGTGCGCAAATTTCTCTGAGGACAGACAAATAGACAAAAGAAACAGTAGATAAAACAACTTACTTACAGAACTTGGAACAGATGGATGATGGGGAAAAGACCAGAATTTATAATGTTTTGAGAGTATCGGAGCAAAGAAATGAGTGGTGGTGAACCATAGCTACTGATGTCTGCTTCAAATCTGCAGGCTTGCTGGCTGTTCCAAATTTTCTGGGACTGTCCCTGATTCAGCAGTAGGGAATATGATTGAGGGCTTTATCTAATAGAGTTCACCAAAACTAGTCCAACTTGGTCTAATTAGGTTTGTTAACGCAGGGTATCCCTGACTGGGTTTTGAACAAAGTTGGCAAGCCTGGATCTGGCACTTGATGATGATGATGATATATATTTGAGAGTGATGTATGAATCATGATGATGATGGATTATTTTCATGAATTATCAATTTTGTCCTTCTCAGGAAGTGAAATGTGATGATGAATCGCTACAACAGATGATCCACTCAGCCGTCACCCGCCTCCATCAAGCCATCAGTCCCATCAAGTGCTGAGGTCCTTCTAACTTCCACCAACAGATTTCTTCAGGGGCCAGAGTCAGAGAGTATACCCAGATATGACAGTGTTGGAGGAACTTCTGATTCGTTCAGTGTTTCCATTGTGTGTGTTCAAATGAGATCTTAGGAGCTTTAATTCAAATCTGTACAGAAGGATTTTTTCAAACTGGGGTTGTTTGAGAAGCTTTCAAAATTGCTACCTGCTTCCCCCCACCCCCAGGTGATTTAGTCCTGTTGGAAAATAATATGGGAGCTCTTCCTGCCTGTTGAACTTAAATAAATAGACTTCTTTTTTTTGACCGGAAGTTTGTTGCTGTCCAGCCTCTTTGAAAGCCTTCCTAAATTATTGAAAGGAAGTTTATATTTTTAATTAAATCGAAAAGAAGGTTTTTAGTTGAACCCTCTAGGCTCTGCACAGGTGGTTTAGAAAGTTTTGCTTTTTTTCCCACACAACGACATCTTTTCCATTCCCACTCGTGCTCTCACCCTGTTGTGGGAAAAGTTAACGGTCTATGAAAATACTTTGACTGGCCTTGTTTTCTACTGATACTTGTTTGAATATATGGTAATGGAAAAGTGCATATGTGTAAAAAAAAATATTCTTGCTCGCCGTGTTTTCAACTGTTGATGTATGATTGAGTGATTTATGTGACGGATAAGATGGGTCGTTTGTCTGACGGACACAGTGGCAGGACTTAATTGTTGTAATACTATCATACAAATTCATAAACTGTCATCTCCAGAATCAAACAATAAATGTTGTTAAACAATGCTCTCTATTGTGCTGTTCCGTTTTGTAATTGGCCTTGTTCTCTTTCAGCTCAGCAGAGAACCTCGTTGGAAGCTTAGATGTTGTTATAAGGGGTTATAGTATAAATGGTCCTGGCTTGAATTCGCAATGGAACATTTTTTAAAGCTGTGGTTGTTTGGGGAAATTTCAAGGCTCCCCACCACCTTGGCTTGGTCCAATCAAGATGGATTCTTTCTTCCTCTTGGCCGTGTCCACATTCGCAGATCGCAGACTCTTCAACTTTTAATTTAATGTGCATATGGTGTTTGAGTCTGTTGTGGCCACAACATAGTCAAAAGATTTGTGACCTGATCTACCCTATTTAGCATATATAGTAAGGATCACATCTGTTGAACGCATGTTTTGAGAACATTAATTAGATCTAGACCTAGTGAAAAAATATGTTCAGTGTAAAAAAACAATTTCTTGTAACAAGTTTTGCTACTAAATAATGATGTAGGCCATATGCCTATACTATGCAAAATGTGTGTGGGAAGCTGGAAGTGATGTGAGCAATCCCATTTTTTGCGTTACGAATTTTTTTTTACAGTTCTGTAGATCTAATTTTTACTACTTCTACGTCTGCTTTTTCTGTTGTTGCACCCAAAAACACAACAATTTAAAACCACAATTCCAATCTCTACAGGTTGCACAGTGAATTCTGGAACTCAAAATTACAAACAAGACAGTAAATGTTCCACTTTTCACTCTTTTGTAAAAGCCACTCTTGTTTATAGGGTTACTTCCGAAAATGACAAATCTTGCCCTCACTACGCCATTGTTTTCGGTCCTCAATTCTTCACAGGTCATGTGGTACAGTGCCCATTCTACTATAAGTGTAGAATTCTGTGGATTAGACCTACTTTATTATTTCCCTTGAATTTATTACTGAATCCCCTATAACGAGAATCCTGCTATAACGTACATTTTGCATCGGTCCCCTCCCTCTCGTTATAACAGGATTCCACTGTAGTATAAAAACTACCCAAAACATAATTCTGTAAACTGAATTCGGTCAAAGAAACTCAATATCATAAACAAGCACATCAACTGATTTTGAAATAAATTCTTTATTATTTATCAACAACAACATGTCATAAGAAATAGTACCTAAGAATAGACCACGATAAAAATATATCATGTAAATTATTATAAAGTAAAGTGCAGTACACCCAAACACACACACGATGCCACACTCTACAAACCTGGACCTCAAGGTCCTGGAAATTATTCTTAATGGGACCTATAATATCATGGTCCCACATTTGCCAGCTTAGTGCTATCTTGTTCTAACTCCATTATAATTCGAGTTCTGACGTAAATAAAAAATCACTTGGTGGTTTAGTGGTTAGGATCACGGACTCGAAATTGTGTAAGGTTGTGGGTTTGAATCCTGTCAGGGGGCCGAAGTTGTGTCCTTGGGCAAGTCCCTATATACAGATTTTCCTCACTTCGCCCAGGTGGGAATGGGTACGGTACTCAACCATAAACAGCTAAAGATCTCGTCAGTTTGTTAGGGTTTTGAGCACGGGATATCCCCAATTTGCATTGTATGCTTTTCAAGAAGCTGAGTATGTTTCCGAGTCGTGTTCTTTGATATGCAGGGGTAATAATACTGGTAAAACGTATGGAGCACACTGTAGAGCTAGGATATGTAATATGTTCTATATGCAATTATTATGACTAAATATGACTAATAACATCACTATTATTATTGCCGTTGGATTCGAGTCGCAAAAAACAGGAGTTAAGTAAAAAGGAAACTGCAATTCTGTGGAACGAGCAATAACTGCAATAATTTTGGCTGGGTTCATGAGTTCAAAGGGAAGACTTTTCAACAACTTTGACAGCTGTGACAAAATATCCCAAAAATCTGAAATTGGAGTTAGTCCAAGATAGCATTCAGCTCCTGATTTGTCATTATTAACTCATAAATCTCTCAAACTTCTCTAAATCTGGACACAAACACAAAAACAAAAAGTGACAATTTTATGACAGCAGTTGACAGTATTTGTGAACACATTGTGGTGTTTCAGAAAGCATTTTTGGGCACTTGCAACACAATTTCAATTAGGTCACACGAGTGCTGAAGAGAAGAGGTGTTACAAGAGAGTAACAAACACAAAAAAGAAGGAGAGATATGGACGATGGATTTTTTATAGGAAAGGAGGAGCAACTGCATCAGAGCACCTGCCCACCACCCACACTTTGTGATGCACATGTGACCATAGCCACCCACTGGCATCAGAATTTCAATTATCAACCCCCAGTTTAAAATAAGATATATTTCCAAAAAAGCAAGAATAGATATATAATAAAGAATTTCATTTGTACCAACTGCAGTGAGGTTACTGAACACACAGTGCACAGAGAGAGAGAGAGAGATAGAGATATTTGTTTCAGCATGTGAATGTGAGACATGTTTTTACTAATGTCCTGTCTTGTGTGTATGTGCGAGTGCACCTAACTTTTGTAAAATCCACTACTATTGTAAACGACCAAGACAAATTTCTCCCTGCGAGATGAATTATAAAGATTGTCATCGTCATTGTCAATGCTAGCGATAAACCTTCTATTTACAACAAATCAGAAAAAAATCAGGATATATTTCTGAGAGTGCTCCAACGGCCAGCTGGACAAGGAGCCACCTTCCATCCCCCCTCCCCATGCACTATTTTTACATTATAATATAATGTCACTGTAAAACGTCCACCTGTCTAAGATGGCCACTTTTCTCCTCAACAGGTGGCAGTTTTAGACAATTTCAACTGTATTTCTGAGAGTGTTTGGGATGATGATTTTGTTCAAGGAGGTAGAAACTGGCAGCTAAAAAAAAGCATGAGCTTCTTGTTAAAGGAAATCTGTTTTAGTAAGCGTTTTACGGAACTTGCAACACAATTAGGTCATACAAGTGCCAAAGATTAGACGTGTTACAAGAGAGTAACAAACAAAAAAAAAAGGAGGAGAGTTAAGGACGATAGATATGTTTGATAGGAAAGAAGGAGTAAACCACACCAATGTACTTACCAACCATTCACTGCCCTCAGAGATAATGCTAAAGCTACAACAAAACAAGAGCTGACCAATATAATATCTTTTCAGTTGGCTGAGAAAGAGAATGAGCAAAAGTTATTACAGGCAGCGATGGGGCTGCAAGTAAAGTGTATGTAGTGTAGATCATTGGCCAGCTGTTTAGATGTACTGAGCCCCAATTTTTGAATAAAAAAAAAAATAGCTGTGGTATTGGTTGCATGTGCTTAAGAAACGTTTGGCAGAAATTCAAATTCCAAATGATGAAGAGAGAACGAAATAGTTTTTTCTCTCTTTCCTGAAAAATTTTGCTTTCTGTGTTTAAAACAGTTGAACAGCTTGCTGACGATAATATATACAGCGGAACTCGGATTCAACAAGGTCGCCAGGCCTGACTTGTAATCTCGTTGAATCCGAGTGTTCATTATAGCAAATATGAGGTTATGTGTAGATAATTACAAACACTGAGCAAGCAATGTATAAAGAGAAGCCACAAGTAATGCCTGAAATGCCTGCATATTATGAGCTGTGTAAAAAAAAAGACAGGTTCGTTCAAATGCACACGCCTGTGTCATCTCGATAGTTTACTAAAAGGTTGTGTTGCTGTGTAAAGCTTAGCCTAGCATACGCCAACTTTTGATTCCACAGACAAGCGCACAATTCATTATGTAGATGTACGAGAAGACTAACTTATTATTGTAATAATGATCAGTCGCCGGGGGAAAGAAAGACTGTGACGCGTTTGTAACTTCAACGTTCAACGCCCGGACCGCTAGTGTCATCCCTCTCCCCGACACGCCCACACATCCGACACACGCTAGAGTAGACATGTGCGCGTGCCAACAATGCATGTGTTGTTACGAAAAAAGGCTGCTGACTGGTTGCATGCAATCGTTTAAGTGAATAATGGTTCACGATGCAGGTGCAATGGATGGTTTCCAGGAATAGATAAAGTTAATTGAGGTAGAAAAATGAGGGAAGCCACGCCGGCGGGGACTGTTCACCCTGGAAGCAACCTCATTGAATCCGAGCTCGCTGATTTAAGTGCTCGTTGAATTCAGGTTATTTTTATTGATTTTAAAGAAGAAAAAAAACGGGGAATCTATCTCATCTTGTTGAATCCGAGCTAGCTGAATCAGAGTTCCACTGTATATATATGTAGTAAATAGAGTGAGTGTTTATTTGTTGTCAATGTATGATTCAAATACAGATTTATCATTATGAAACGTTTTGGAATGGAAAATCACTGATAGCAGTCTGTGAAGAATAAACAAGTTGCTAATTGTTGGAGAAAGGTTAGTCTTGTCATTTTTGTATAATCACTTGAAAAACAAAAAATTAGTAGAATGTTCTATCTAACTTATGGTTTTCAAAAGTGGAATATATCATTGGACATCCTAACCACAGTATGAGTACAAGAATACTTGTTCCACAGCTATGACTGAGGTAACAAAAGCAACTTTTCCCACTACCTACTACAACCACAGCGACAGCGACTCATCTCCACTTATACAAGAACAGGTCTTTGCCGGCCAGTGCCAGAAAAGAACCCGTGATGCCAGGGACAGGCTTGATGTCCAGTATTCTCTGACCGTGCGAGACCAAAGACTGAACTTCTTCTTTCTTCTTCAAATCCAAAATGTTGATCTGGAAAACAGAGGGGGAAAAAGCAACCAAGGGTAATCTTAAACCATCTCTGATACCTGTAACAGAATAGTTTAGTTATGTAAGTGTTTTATGATGCTCGCAACTACATAAGGTCATATGAGCGTACAAGACACAAATTGGTTGCCTTCACATTAGCTAACAGCCTGGCTTGGTTTTACTTTATACTCAATAATAATAACAATACTAGTAAAAACATTAAAAAAAAATTAAAACAACAACATAATAATGAGGACAATAAATATAATAATGAAAAAAAATATATTCATAATGAAAGGAATATAATAATAATAATAATAATAATAATTTTAAAAATGACAATGACACTATAAAATGTATAGTATTAATAATGCCAAAAAATCTTGAGAGTACAAAAAGATCATTAAAATTTTGATAAAAATGTTGAAGATAATAATAATGATCATACAACTAATATCGAGTAAACAATGATTATAGCCAAATTACTTTATTCTCCGAGTGATTGGCCACGACCGCCAGCAGCGAAGAATCCTCCTCTGGGTGAGGGATGAGGCTGTTGCGGCTGATGACCGTCTGAGAGTTGCCGATGTCCCACGAGGCGGCTCGCACCGATGTGACGCTGTGGGGCATCCCCTCCACTTCGCTGGGAAGGTGGACCAGCTGGCTGATCTACAAGAGTGGGAAAAAAATTAGTTGAACAAATGTATGTAGTTTTTACGCTCCCTCACTTCCACACATTTTAGCTCATTTAGGAGAGAGGCTTCACACTGCCTGTCAGGACCAACCTAGGCGGTGAAAGATGCAACGTCTCAGCAGAAAGAAAGACCAAGATACTCGATAAAAATTCTCCCCACATGGGAATCCAACTCAGGCCCTCTGCGAAGGTGAAAAGCCTGACTGCTATTATATATCACAGACGCCAGTGAAAGTGAAGGAGGAAATAGAAAAACAAGGAGTAGGGTTACCACTGAAAGGAATATGTGAAGACTGCTGAAAGTGTGTGTGTGTGTTTGTGTGTGTATGCATGCTCACATGTGTGTGTGTGTGTGTGTGTGTGTGTTGTAATGTGCATACGCACAAGTGTGTGTGTGGTTGTATGCGGGTTGAGAAATAAAAATGAGGAACTTTCTACTGAGGGCGAGTGTTTCTGTGTGTGGTTTGTCAGGGTGGGGAAGGAAACGTTGTCAAAAGTCAGAACTCGAGAGAGGGAGGACACACAGTTGACATTGTGTAAGACGGCCACTTTTCTCCCCGATGTGGCCGTCTTACACAGTATCATAATAATATTTTTTTAAATGAAAGAGAGAAACAGGAAGTGGCTGTTTGTGCAGATGATTGTCTTATACAGGCGACTTTAGAGCAGGTTTGACTGCATACAGAGCAAGCACGGACCACTGACCTCGTGTCTACAGCTGGTCAAGCTGGTGCCAGGTCTGAAGGATGTCAGGAACTTCCCATTGGGATAAAGACTGAGACTCATCAGGGGGGCTGTAAGAGAAACATTAGATTAAGATGATGAAAAATAAGAAAAATCTCAATACAAAAAACGAAGAGTTTTACAGGACAGTGAAAAAAACTTTCATTCTAATCTTTGAACAATTGTACCAACATTTTGTATTATCTTCTCAACTCTTTCATTATCACCACTAGCACTTTCGTGTTATTCACCCCATTTGAACTTAAGCGAAGGCTCTGTAAACAACATTTGTATCACGATGTGGTGGAATCAGGCACTCGTCAATTTTTGGACATGTTGAGTTATTGGTATCATTTTAAAGCTTGTTTATTTGTCTCCTTGGGGTGAAAAAAATACTTATCTATCATGAATAGAAGTCGAGATATTTGCGACTGAAGGAGGCGGGGGTCACCTGGTTCAGAGGTTAAATTAGCGAGAAAATAGCGGCCAGAGACTGGCGATTTTCAAAGCTTGAGAGTCCTTAGAAACTGCAAATTTACAATTTTATGCCTTTAATCAATATTTTTTGGTATCATCCACAGAGAGATGTGTTTTTAAATGGACTTTAAAGGTATTGAGTCAAAAAACAAAAATTAGATAAAAATTGCCAAACCCACAGAAAAATGTCAGTTTCTTTCTTTGATTTCATTGTTTTGACGAGCGCCCGATTTCACCACACTGCCTCGCATTTTACTTTTTATTTCTCTCAAAGAGAAACATTTTCAGCTACATTTAGATTTAGGTTGGGTTGGATGGGTCAGTGGGTGGGCAGTGACACTTTTCACTGGAGTTCAGTGCCCCCCCCCCCCCACAAGGAGAGACGAGCACAGGGGCCATTCTGCACCGACCTTGGGGGGAGGGTAGCCTATGGGTCAGTACGTCCTCTCCGTTCTGCTCCCGAAACACCAAGTTCTGTTGATGTCCTATCAATAAGCCATGCAACCTGCAGACCAGACGGAAGAAGCAAATTTAGGAAAAAAAAAAACGATACAAAAATAAAACAAAACCCAAACCAAACCCAAGTGATCAATATTCATGGGTCTCAACTCACAATTCTAAAAAAGGAGGAACTTTCCGGGTGATCACCACTGAAGCTCATTTTCGCGAAACACCCATTATTATTATACTGTTGAACCCTAGAATGCTGAAATAAAAACCATTAATTTATGGAAGCAAGGTTATTTCACACCAATTTGAGGGTTTTTGAGGGTTTGGGAGATAATTTCAAGTAAGAGTCACTTACCAAATATTTACAATCTTGATTACGTACATAAAGTGGTGGCGCCTGGGGTCTTGTGCGACTTATTTATATTTTCCCTTCATCGTATTCGCCTGTAGGCCTATAAATAAACTATATAAAAATGAATCTTGTTTTGAGCCTGAGAAAAGGCCTAAAACCAGAATATCGACTGTCATGATTCATATCACATATATAGGCCTATATAACAAACGTGAAAGACAAAAATTAATGCTCAAACTCAAAGTAGAGAAGAATAGCCCAAGAAGACCTATTCAGTGTGAGAGGCGTAAGAACTGTGGGAGGGCAAGATGTAATGACACAGAAAATCTGCGAACCTTGAACAGAACGCTAAAATATAGAGACACAATTCACTGTCATCCAACCAATGAAACGTGAACACTAAGGTCCCTAAGTTCAATAACACGCTTACAAGTTATGACGGTTCCCAAATTCACACAAGGCGCACTTAACTTTGCAGAGAGCTGTAGTAGTAATCAAAATTATAGCCTAAACAATAAAAATTTGCTTCCAGTTACAGTTTTTTTGTCTTTTGGTGTTGCGTCCAGCCCTCCCCCCCATCTCCGAGTGCATTTTAAAAAAAAATCAATAACCTACCCCCATTCCTGGGTCCTGTACTTTGCAGCGCTCAGAACGTGCGCAGGTTCACTGACCGGTCACAATGGCGAGCCCGACAAGACGCCTGTATAACTTTCTTTTCTTCTTTTTTTCCCCCCCAAAAGTGACAGCAACACAGTAACACAAACATATCTATACACACGTCCATTCCTATGTTCACCACAAAAGATGACCACAGCGACCTGAGCAAGAAGTCCCTCACCCTGTCCATGCTTGAAGAAAGATACCCACGAGAAGCATGGATAAGGATCTATACAGACGGTGATGCTGTGAAAAGAGGAGGAGCCGGAGTGTACGTACAGTTCCCAAATGGACGACGACAAGCAGAGGCAGTCCCAACAGGGCGACATTGTACAAACTACAGGGCAGAAACGGAGGCTCTAGTACATGCAGCAAACATCATCAAGAATGTGGTAGACCCCCAAAGCCAAGTAGTATTCCTAACAGATGCCATGTCAGTACTGCAGGCAATCACTTCCGGCAAACTACCAAGGCTACGAAAAGAAATTGAGGACATCCCATGTCTGAGGATCATGCTGCAGTGGATTCCATCACACTGTGGTGTCTTGGGAAATGAGCAGGCAGACAGGATGGCCAAACTAGGAGCACAAAAAGAGCAACCAGACAACAGCGTTAACTACACAGAAATAAAAACTATTGTAAATACACTATTTAAAGCACCTCAGACACCAGATGGCTACCATGAGCTGTCCCGCCAAGAACAAGTGATTATCTTCAGACTAAGGGCACAACACACAAGACTGAGACAGCATATGTACAAATGTTTTAAACTAGTACAATCACCAAAATGCCAGTGTGGAGAGGCGGACCAAACTGTTGAACACATCCTTCAGCACTGCAAGACACACAGGGCCCTGAGACAGGAAACGTGGCCAACCCCACTGACGCTACAAGAGAAGCTATACGGGCCGCCAGATGAACTGACCAGGACGGCCCAATTTATGACAGATACCGGACTTCAAGTGTGATGCGATCGAGAAGAAGAAGAAGAAGTGACAGCACAGTGACGAAAATTGATTGATTTTTATTGTAGACACCACGTTTGTAAAGCCGAACCTAAATGTTACCATAAATGTTGCATTATCAGACTATTACTGACAAATTTCTGGGCGGTAACGAAAGCTAAATGAAAATCTTGATTTTCCAGTCGAGCCTCGGTGACACATACAATTCCGCTTGCCGCCATAGCCGCCTGTTCGTTTGAAACTTACTCTCAGACCCGGAAAAGACGAATTAATATCACAATCGCGACAAGCAGAAATGAACTTTAAGACGTTATTGGATTTGGTTTTCAAATATTTCAGATCTTTTATGTATTTTCCCCGGGTCTCTGCCATTTTTTTCAAATTCCCGGGGCCCGGCAGTCACCCTGCTCCCAACAACCCTCTTTTTGATTGGCCCGCTGTCGCGGTTGCGGAGTTTAGGAGGAAATGGCAGTAACAGAACTCCGCTAAATATTGGAATATTGCGACCTATGAATATTGCAAAATTACTCTCAGATTCTCTGAATACAGAAAAACTTATAACCTTTACAAATACAAAAAAACAAAAATTAAAATAAAAGAAAAACCCAATTAACTTTTAACCCCTCCCCTGAAAAGAACGCACCCCCTCTCTGTCTCCTGGCCACTCAAATACTGAAGACAGGTCACTGGACTGCCGCCGTTGTCCAAGATGTCTGCGACAGGAGCATCCGTCCTCCGAATGTCAAACTCCTTCACAACCCCTCTCTCCATCCCAGCGTAAAACAGGTTCGTATTTTGCAAGTTCCACGAACAAGACCAGACAGTACTGTTCAAAGTGTACCTGAAATATAACAAAACAGCTTCGACATGTTACACAGACAACGCCATTTCACTGAAATTAACTAAATGAACCCTGACCTCTTGAGCCCAAAATATCCCATCCCCTGGCTTCCTGGGTAAAAAATGCTTCCGTGGCTACACACAAGAAACACAAAAGTTTATTCAAATCAATTCCCTCTTCTTTGAGCAGCCTTGACTATTACAATAGTTACCAGAAACCTACAAGTCCTTTTGACTTCATTTTCCCCCTTTTTATGCGCGTATGAAATACTATTCTATGGTAGACTATCACACACCGATATATCGGGGCAGGGGCAAATAACTTGCAAAGCGATAAATCGGCGTCACAGGTTCATTGGGTTACATAAATTTCAAAAGGTTTATGGTTTAAAAGAAGCGCATCGACACAGTAACAAGTGCACAGAGAAAGCAAGACAGACAGACAGAAACAACACAAGGACTGAAAGGGATAACATAACCATTCTAAAAAAGGAAATAAACAGCTATCAAACATCTATCATCCTGATCTCCCCTCCTTTTTTTCATATGTTACTCTCTAGTAACACCTCTAATCTTCTGCACTTATACGACCTATTTGCCTAGCAAGTGCCGTAAAACTCTTACTAAAACCAAAACCAAACTAAGGAAACAACAAACGCACTTTTGAACGACTGTCTTGCTGGTGAGACTGGTGAGCTGCACACACTTGTCCATGCCTCCGGACAGCAGCATGCCATCCAATGATCCTGGCTGGAAGCACAGGTCACGAATCATGTTGGCGTGGAGTGGCTGGTAGGACAGATGGCGGAAGTCTCGAGACAGGATCTGAGGAGGACAGACAAATTCAGATGATAAATTTGAGGACTATAATAATACAGTTGAATGACGTCACACAAAAATGGCTGCCTCTTAGGAGGTTTGTCAGATTGAATTTTTTGTTTTAGAAGGAGATTCCACCAGCAACATCGAAATATATACAGTCGAACCTGCCTTAACAGAATCTCCCTGCTCCCCCCTTGACATATTCCTCTTTAATTACCTGTATAAAACGGAAACCTGCCCAGCGCAGAAACGGAAAGAAAAATCCGCTCCCATCCAATGGTGTTACCTGTCTAAGACAGAAAATGATTTGACCACTCAGCCCTGATTTATTTGAAACAAAACTCGCAGGTTTGGTTCCGCCGGCTCTAAACTTACACCATGCTGCCGGGCAAGAAAGGGGAGTAAGGGTGCAATTGGGGGTAGATGTTGCCCCATCTATGTGAGCCCAGAGCGATGCAGATGGTCAGGGTAGTGTGGGTGTCAAATCTCACGAGTGCCAGTGAAAGTGCTTGAGTAGCGAGCCACCACAGAAACTGTCCTGGGTAGCCAGAAGCCAGAGGTGAGAGACTGGTTCAACCAATGCCTACTTCCCTGATTGTACGGCTAGCCGATAAAAGAGTTCCTCGAATCCTTGTTACATGGCAGTGAGGGGTGGCATTGGTGGACTGAGCTTGTTACACTGATGTGTGGAGTTAAGGGTGGAAACAAAGGAGATGTTTGAAAGTTTCTGTTTTTACTACGTCTCTATTAAAAGCAAACACTAGTGGTAATTGGTTAAGTAAGACTAACTATGACCAAAAAAAACCGTCTCTAAAGAAGCACTTCACCTTGATTCCAAAGCCCCTAAACAGAGTATTTGGCGATTTCAAAGACACAACGGTCATGCCTAAAGTTGGACAAACGTCAAACACTCGGCAGCTGGGCTCCTGAAATATCAAAATAAAAACAAAGACATTCTTTAGCTCTTTCCAGCCAAAAAACCCCCAATCAAAATGTTTCTGCAAGTGGTCACTGAGATGTGTCTTGGAGCAAGATATCATAAGTCTAGCTCAGAAACAGGCATTGCACGTTGGGGACCAGCAATGGCAGGCTTGTTAAATTGTTTATATGGGTGTGATATTGAGAATTATGACAATATGAGATATTGATGAATTATTTTCTTATTGTATTGTTGTCACAGTACTCAAATTTCCCAAAAGGATCAATAAAAGAGCTATCAAAATGAATTACCTCTCCAATTTCAGTCCTATAGACCTAGATAAATCAAAACTTTTAGAGTCGATTTTTTGCCCACATCTTCGTTCATGAGTTATGAGAAATACTCATTTTGTGTGCATGCCTCATATCTATTGTTGTTATACTTTTACAACTGCCTTACAAAAAGGTTTTGCAGCAAACCCCACATTTCAAAGTCATAACAAAAGACGAACACTTTTCTGGGAAGGTGATTATCTTTCCAAAATAGTCTTTCGCTATATCTTTTCACATTTTCCTGTTCAATCCAGCCATGCCACTTGTTTCTAACACGACACATTTTCAATGATAAGTTTGCCGCCTCGTTTTCATTTTTAGTGAGGAAAGTGTGACGGCGCCAATGTCAGCAGTCATAATTTACTTTCTCTCCAGCAAATGACATGAGAATTTGAACAATAAAAGATGGCCAAGATTAAGAACACAGGGAGCTGAACAAATGGGTAGCCACTGTTGGCAAAGGATGTGAACAGCATAGGCCTAAACAAGTCTCGCTGTTACCTGAGATAAATTGATCTTTTCTTGGAAGGCAAATCGACTGGACCCATACCGTACGGAGCCAGGAGTGGAAGATATAACTGAGGAAGAACCACTGGATACCGCACCAACAACCCTGGAAAAAAAGTTAAAAAAAACTATCAATATAAAACAATCACGGCAGTGGAAAATGTTGCATGCACTAGGGTAAGATGATGCTGTAGACCAGTTGTTCCAGTCGGCTCCTTGATTTGTGGGTACACATGTAGACCAGTTGTTCCAGTCGGCTCCTTGATTTGTGGGTACACATAATGTGAAAGGAGAGTGAAAGAATGCACATTTGATAAGAGTAAACAACTTTTAGCAATGAAAGTTCCCCAATATGCTTAAGCACTAAAAACCACCCACAGTAAAATTACTTGATACAAGATGGATAAAAAATGTAAAAATAAAGCCTTGCAACAATAGAAATGAAACTGGGTTTTTTTTGTTGTTGATTATTTTGGCAGGTGAAGGCAAAACAAAGGAAGATGTCAGTACATCACTTTATCAGAAGGGGGCCACTCACTCTCCTCTCTGCAGCCGAGCTTGAAGCAACACCATCTCAGCCTCCATGCTGGCGATTTTGCCACTGAGCTCCTTCCTTGTCGAAGCTTCTTTTTGCTCCATCTGTCGCCGAGAAAATTTCTCTTCCTCTAGAAGCCGAAGAGCTCTGTCTCTTTGTGAAGTGTCTTCCGCCTAGTTAAAAACATGATGACTCATCATTTGTAAGATCAGCCTGGAATAAACTGTTTACGGACAATTTACAAAGTAACAACCCCTTGCACCTTTTACTCAGTGTATAATGAGGAAAAAAAAGAAGAACAAATAGGATATGCTTACTGGATCTTCCATGGGAAAAAATTAACAGAAGGCTTACATCAACTTCTTTGACTCAAACCTCTATGTACATTTACAGCAGGCGCTTAAGACGCGTCCAAACGAAAAATAGTAGATTTGAAATAAAAGAGGGAAAACTTACGGTGACTTTCTTAACAAAGATAGGTCGTATGTCCGACTTCTTGGCGGGGGCTTTGCAGTGAGGACAGCAACGAGCCTGATCCACCCATTTCTCAATGCAGCTGAAATGTAACAAAACAAAACAAAACAATAGAATCCACCTATTTTTTTTACTTGCATTCGTGGAATTATCTCTGGTGGAAATATAGAATAAATTTGAGTGCACTGATTTCTTTCTACACTTCTTTCCGGTGATTAATACTTTCTTTATTAGTAAAGATGAAATTGTCCCATTTCTGAAACATCCAACCCTTACATATAGCTCAGCAGCGAATTAAAAGTATAATTTTTAAAACATCTATGCTAGCAAATATGTGAAACCCCCCCCACAAAAACTGAAAGTCAGGGATCTCAGCTTAAGTGAAAAAAAAGTGTTATCAACCCGCATATTTGAATATACATCATGTGCAAGATAAAGTGTGAAACAATACCAACTTGGATATTTGAGTACATCAAGCTATCTTATACAACTGCTGCAAAGGGACTCTTTCCAGACATATCTCCTCTCCTCTTTTTCAGGACGTGAGAATGTTAACCCAGGACTAGCAAAAAAAAAGCACTTGCAGTTTTCATTTTCTTTATGATTAAGACAACTGAACCTGCACTAACGACCACCTGTCCAAGACAACCACCTGTACAAAAAATCATTTCCCTATTTCCCCCTTGTGTTTTTTCTATACATCGAAATGACACTATTCAAGAGGAGCACATGTCTAAGGTGACCACTTTTCTCCTCAACAATGGGTGGTCGTCTGGGACAATTTTGCTTGTATATTAGAGGCAATCAGTTTATGAATGTTCTGGCATGCTTAAAATTTCTGGAACTCCCTGGTAACTACCCAACTACTGACCTCAGGCCAAACAAATGTCCACATTTGAGACATGTGATCCTGTGCTCTCCTCCAGTTGACCACGGCTCCAGACAGATTGGGCAACTCTGTGAGAGAACATGTCAATATATGCCAATAATGGTCATTTAAGTTTTCATGCTCTTTAAAATTTGCATTTCACCTCCTTTTTCCATATCTAAGAGAAGGGTTCCTATCAAAGATTAAAATTTGATTTTAAAAAACTACAAAGAAGAAGAACTGAAAATGAGCCAGACCACTTCTACTGCTAAACACATGTTACTGAGATCTATTTAAATACTATACAATAGCTTCATAAACATATTTTCACCCAAAACAATCTTACCAGCAGACTTAACTGATTCCTACATTTCAAGAAAGCAAATTGTTCAAGGGCAAACTTTCTGTCCAAACGACCTTTCTCAAAACAAAGTGGGGAGGATGAAAACACTGAGTAAAAGTAAATCCTACTGAACTGATAACGGTAAACTATCTTTAAAAAAACTATGAGGAGATAGTGCCAATGGCGGTAATATTGTGCAAAATGTAAAGAACAGAGGGTCAGATATTTTTAAAATCATTATTTTGTCCATTACTTCTATTCTATTGATTTCCCATGAAAGAAACGAAAATATATATTAATATATTAACATTCTTGTAATACTCACTTCTTCCTCTTCATCCTCCTCTTCCACCTTCGTTTTTTTATCATTAGAATCCATTTTTTCTTCCTCTTTTGAGTCATTAGCTGCAACTTCATCTTCAGGCTTTTTCCTTTTTCTGCTTCTTGGGGACTGGACCAAATTCTGAAGAAATACAGTTGCAATTGAAGGCAGAGAGACTTCAAGAAAAAGTTGCAGGTACGTATCACTGAACAACACCTTTTGTAAAAGAAAGTGGGACCCATCCCATAACATTATCGGTAAAAATAGGCATCATTACTCACACAACTGGCTATCTCGGTCTCTACATTCACTAAATCATTAAATGTTTTGTGTTAAAATCTTTTTCAAGATAGCTTGTTCATCAGATTTGATACTTACGACATAATATTGAGATTGTGTCGACTCGACTCCTGTCTGGCTTAAAAGTCTACAGCTTATTAGTACAAATTTATGTAAATGATTTCCCCCTTTTAAGCAGTTCACTGAAGAAATTAAAGATTCATATGAATGAGTTTTTATGGAATGACTGAAGGCAAACCAGCCAACTACTCCAGGACCAAAATGAGGAGTCTTCCTCATAATCATCCCCAAAAAGTCGAGAGTTCGGTAAAAAAACAAAAAAATGGAGTCTCCAAAACCCCATTTAAAGAGAAGATTAAATGAAACAAACTGGCAGTGGCTAATAAAAATGTATTGCACACAACTCATATACACACAAATAAAAACGCGCATTTCCACGTCATTTACCAAAATTATAAGTCGCATACAACCTGACGGAACTCAAGTCAAAACTTAAACATTAAAAACCCATATCATAAGCTTTTAACGTTATCTTTCATTATAGTTGTTCTGTTCTATGTCTGGATGAAAATAGTCTCTGTGTGTGTGTGTGTGTGTGTGTGTGTGTGTGTGTGTGTGTGTGTGTGTGTGTGTGTGTGTGTGTGTGTGTGTGCATTAATGTATATTGCATGAGAAGAAAGGAAGTAGTAAGAAAGGTTTTTGAAAAATGGGTATTCCAATGTAAAGCGCATTGAACTACTTTTTTTGGAAATGAGCTATATAAATGTTATATATTATTATTATTATTATTATTATATATTGGAGCAAACAATAGTTTTATTAACGTAATATATATGTAAACTATCCTCCAATTATTAACTATTCAGTCAGCAATACAAACCTCCATGGTACTGGCGGATGAACACGATGGAATTAATGCAGACGACATCTCCAAGTATCGTAACACATTCTGAACATTGACAGTTGGTGACAAGTCCATGGTTCCAGAAAGAAGAAACTGCTTTAAAGACTCCCTCACATGTTGCATTTGGTTTTCCAAGCCATTGAAATTCACCCGACTTCCAGAAGAATCTTCTGAAAGAACTGATCCTGCTGCAGAAATGAAAGAGGAAGCACTAGTCTCTGAATTCTCTGTCAATTCTTCTCGAGAATGAGCAGACGGCATTGTTGAAATACCAGAGGGAACATTTGTTATGCCTTCAGACACAGTTAGTGTTCTCTGGTCGGATACATTTGGATTTAAGACCTCACTGCTAATGTTGCGATTTGATTCAGTTGTTTCAACGACACTGTTTGAAGGTCCAGGCAAGGACAAATCAGTGTTTGAGGCACTAGCCACATCTGAACTAACGTGAGCTGTCCTCTCACTTCCTTCTAACAACTCGGCTGAATGCAGTAACAAAAGCTCGTCAAAAATATCACGCTCTCTACGTAGATGTGGGCATCCAAGAGAAAACACACGTTCAGCACTTAACCTGCCCTTCAGACGAGCAACAAGGCTTAACATATCAGTGAATTCCCTTTCCCTCAAAAGATCTTCGGCAGTCACATGACGAGAGAAATCATAGAGGTGTCCAGAAACACTGTTTTGTCTTTCTTCTGATCTAGACTGATCATCTGCACACCTGAGCAGTCTCTTAGCTTCTAATAGAAAATGTTTTATGCTTTGAGTGTGCGCACCCTGAATACTATGCTGTTCTGATGCCTCATTAGGAGGCTCAGGTTCCAACTCATCCTCTGACGAAGATGGACCTACTAATATCACATCTTCATCATTTTCTTCAGTCGGAGAAGGATCTTGGATGTCAGAAGTGCCATCAGAACTAGCACCCCTTCTGTGTCCGGTTGGAAGAAAATCAAGCCTCATTCGATGCATGATGTGATTTCTGGAGAGGGAAAAAATATACATGTGTTTCAAGCGATCATACAAACAGGTGAAACGTCCTGGTTGAGACAAATTTTAATAATTTAACGGATCGAAAGCAAGTTCATGCGCTGTAAGATCACTGTTATATCCAAGTCTGCACAAATTGAATCCTGTTATAGCCAGGTTCATATTACCTACACTTATAGAGAAAAAACAAACAAACGAGAATTTGATTTATCACTGTTACATCCAAGTTCCTGTAATAACAGAGGCTGTTATAAATGGACTGGACTGTTTGGCTCATGGACCAGACCCAGCCTTTGAGCTCAGTTCATCTGGCAGACCACTATGCATGAAAAGGTAATAGCAGCGTGTTGTGATGCTGTTACATCAGCAGGTGAGAACATTGGCAGCGTCAGTGCCGAGGTTTGACCACAGCTTCTTTGAAGTAAGCCCATGGCTGATTGCAGGGCGGTATTGTCACACATAATCAAAGTGGCAGAGATATCCCCCCCCCCCCCCCATCTGGGAGACTCTTGAAGGGTGTGAACTGGGCTCCTGTAATCAGCATAGTGTATTTTTGGCCCCAACAAGAGAAGAGGTACTGTTTTTGAGTCAAAAGAGAAATTTGTCAGACAATTTGTACCAATGAATGTTGCTGTTACAGTTAGAGGGAAATGTTGCTGTTAAAGGGAGTTATTTATATAAGGAAAATTCTGTTACGCAAGCTAAGGTTGCTGTTAGGCAGACATTGCTCTTATCTGGATTGCTGTTAAGTGGACACTAAACTGTATTTGACTTTTATCATTAGGTATTATATACATGTGGTTTATTGGTTTATTTCGGGAAAGTAATCAAGTACCTATTTGACATTGAAGACGAGAACAAGGGCAGGCTGAGGCGTGAGCCAGACTGTGAAAGACAGAACTCATGAGCGTTAGTCGCAGTCGAGGCGAAAAAGATTTGTCACCAGTCAGTGCAAGTTGGATAGCCACAAGAGGTGGGTGTGTATAGTTAAACCACAAGCTATTTCGGCGATGTTCTCTATCTAGAGTCAGATATTAAGTGCTAGTTATGGCATCGAAAATAACGACGGACATGATCAAGCCTTTCAGTGGCAATAGTGATGTTGTGGCATGGTTGGCTAAGGTTAAACTCGGCGTGGGTTTGAAGAACATTCAGGATCTTGCGAAATTTGTACTGCTGATCTTGGAGGGTAATGCATTGGCGTTGTACTTACAGCTTAGTGAGCTCGAAAGATCACAATATCAGACAATTGAGAAGCGTCTTCTAGAGGCATTCACAGACAGCTCATTTGTTGCGTAAGTTGACACAGAGGAGGTGGGACGGTGAGCATGTTGATATCTTCGCGAACGAACTAAAGAGACTGGGAGGGTTGGCTGGATTTTCAGGCAGCGAACTGGATAGGCTGGTTAGGTTATCCTTTGTAAATGGATTCCCTGACCTGATATCGTGTGAGCTCCAACAGATAAGCCGGGTCTTCGAAGTTGAACTGTCAGAGGTAATAACAAGAGCTAGAATCCTTACAGCAAGCAAGACAGGAATGGTCCGTGTTGCGGCGGTAGGCTGAGCGATGGCAAACAAAGTGGGAAGCCACAGTCAACGTGTGAGGGCATTTAAAGGCTCTTGTTATCGATGTGGTGGACCACATATGGGTAAGTTTTGTAGTCATCGTGCTGACATTGTTTGGTAACACTGAAAGGAAGTTGGGCACACAGCCAGTCGATGCAGTCAGAGGGGAAACGGTGCCTGTCTTGGCGTGAAGGGAGGTAAGGTCAAAGCATAGGTAGATACAGGTTGTATGGTCACAGTGGTCAGTTCACAGGCAGTTGGAAACAGAGTGGGCCAGAACTATGTGGTAGCTTTTGATCATTCACGAGTGAAGTGTCAGGGGAAGAAAGAGCTAATCATTGACGTGCGAGGTGTCTCGGTCTCCGTAAATGCAATTGTCTCAGATTCTATTCTGTCTGATATTGATGTGGTGCAGGGAATGGATGCTATAACTAGCCTGGGAGGAGTTTCAGTCAACTGTGGTACAGTTGAGTTTGGTGTCAAATGGTGTGGGGTAGCGGAAATGGAAACTGAATCTGATCCCCCAGACCAGGCAGGGAGGAATGTAAAGCGAGCAGAGAGCGCTGTTTACGAACACAGTGAGGTTGAAGTTATTGACGACAGTGATTTTAAGGCAGTTTTTGATGGCAATACATGGACAGTAGAGTGGTAATGGAAAAGGGATCCTCCCCAGTTAAAGAATAAGATCAGATGTTATGGTAAACAGATGGATATGGAGACTACGGAAGGGTTTGAGAAAGAGATACAAATTTGGATAGAGGAAGGGATACTTTTACGATGGAATGAGAAAGTAGAAATAGGCATAATTCCGCTTATGGCTGTTGTTCAACCAAGTAAGAACAAGGTAAACCCTGTCCTTGACTACAGAGAGCTCCATAAATATGTAAGTAGTCACACGGGGGGTGAGTGAATTCACGGATGTATGCAGCGAGACATTGCGAGAGTGGAGACAGGCGACAGATGCAGCAATGATTGTCAACCTGAAAGGTGCTTACCTTCAAATTTGGGTGTCACGAGATCTATGAAAATATCAACTTGTGAATTACAAAGGTAAAACATATTGCCTGACAAGACTTGGATTCGGTCTTACATCGGCACACCGCATCATGAAGAAGACCTTGAAAACGGTATTGAGTACGGATGAGAAGATAGACTTTGGCACGCAGTCCTACATTGATGACATTCTGCTGGATGAGAGCAAGGTAACATCTGCTACACTGGTGAAGCACCTGGGCAACTAAGGGTTGAAAACGAAAGAACCAGAGCCATTGGATGGTGGCGCTGCATTGGGTTTGAAGTTGAAATCTGATTCCGCAGGAGATCTCATATTTTCCAGAGCCAAAAGGATTCCCCATGTAGTGTCTAATGTCACCAAACGGGAGTTGTTCTCGATCTGCGGAAGAATAGCATGCAGCTACATAAAGAGAAGGACTAATAGTACCGATTGGGAGAAGATTGCAGAAGATGAAGTGGAGAAAATGTTGAAGGAAATGTTGAGCCGCTTGACTAATGAGGATCCTGTCAAAGGAAAATGGTACGTGGCTAAAGCAACCAAAGAAACCATATGGGGTGATGCCAGCAGTATCGGATATGGTGTGTTACTGGAGATCAATGGCAACGGGGTAGAGGACGCTGCCTGGCTTCGGAAACCTTCAGATTTTGACCATATCATATCAACGAAGCAGAGCTGGAGGCTGTGATGAAAGGTGTAAACATGGCCATCAAGTGGAACATCTTTGAAATCAAAGTTATCACTGACTCAGCAATGGTGGCTGGTTGGATCAAAACTGTTTTATCGGAAGGTAGGAGAGTGCACACCAAAGAGACAGCTGAGTTGATTGTGAAGAGACGCTGAGGGATATTGAAAAGCCTTAATGAGTTTGGTCAGGTTATGTCGATAACCTTGGTTCCGACCAGAAAGAACAAAGCAGACATTCTGACACGAGTGAAAAAGGAGTGGTTAAGCTCTGGTGGGCATGGAATGGAGGAAGGAGAACCAGAGCCATGCGTGTGTGCTACTGGTCATCTTGATTTGAAAGACCTGCATGACATGCACCAGATGGGGGTAGACTGTACTCTGTACTTGGCTCGGAAGGTGCTACCAGAAACGAGCCATGCTGAGATTTAAAAAGTCGTACAAGCTTGTGAGCAATGTCAGTCTATCGATCCTGCACCAGTTGTCCATGAGGCGGGCAACCTAGATGTCGTGACAGACTGGACAAGACTGGCAATAGATATAAACTCACCATCATCAAGTGCCATACCTGTCAATTGTTGATTGTAGCCCAGGGCGATTTGCAATATGGAAGAAACTGAAGAGAGAGACAGCAGGGTTTGTGACGGAAGTAGTTGAAGAATTCATGTTTGAGAGAGGACCAGTGCGCAAGATCTTAATGGATAACGGCACAGTGTTTCATTCAGATTGTTTTTGGCAGAAGCTTCAGACATTTTACCAAGTATTCTGAGAAATAGAGTTCAAGTTTATTTTGCCGAGCGTTCGGAGAAATAGAGCCGCGGCCTAATTTTAAAAAACCAATAATTTGATATTTTGCAGATAGGCTTGAAATTTTCTTGAAATTAATTGATTTGCAACAATTTTAATGGCTTTATACTTTATGTGTGATCTGCAGCAAAAAATACTGCAGTTTGACCCCCAAAGTAAGCAGTGAATCAGTGGGAAGGACTTCCATATAATGAGTGACCACCCCAACAAACACAATAAAAAAAGACAGAGACCTAACCCCAACCCAAACCTAATAAATAGCACTCCTGTACAATTGCGGTCCCGTTTAGGGATACTCGTTTTGACCCCACCAAGATATACTTTTTAATGCTCGTGCCGATAAGCATATGGAGAGATAGCCAATCAAACCTAATTGCAAAACATCAAATTATGGTCAAATTCAGGGGGGCATGCCCTGAAACCCCCCCTTGCCTTGTTAAATACAAGTGAAATTTCACTGCTCATTTTGTTCTCTAGATTTACTGATCAATCATCGATACCGAATATTTACATCAGTATCGATATCAAGGAGTCTACATAACAAGAGGGTCCACTCCTCTCTTTGAGCCAATTAAAAAAGTGTCCTCAAAATTTGGTAGCATCCTCTTCGCAAATGCGCACCCTTTGTGAACAGAGTTACCCTACTTGTGTTAAAAAAATCAAAATGAAACTAACAAGTTTTTGAATAACGAAGTGACTATTCGAATATAGACAAAAATTATATTCGGAGGACTCTGAAATGAGTCTAGCATGACATCCCTTCCGACTTCCGACCCTTGTTCCTAAATATTTCCAGCATTCATGAATTTTTGTTGTTGATTATGATAACAATCGTAATGTGAGCTTTAATATCCAGTTACTAGATCTATCTAAACTGGCCCTCCTTGAATCATTAGTTTGAACAGAACAACTAAGATGAGTTGACCTTGCCCGGGGCAAAGTAAATTAAGTCGACCAATGAGATTGTGCGAAGCGATATCGCACTCCCGGCTTGCTGTGGGAAGAGGTATTGGCTGTCTGTTTTGTGCGATGTGATTTAAAAAAAATAATTACAGAAAATCGGTTTTGTGCGATGTGATTTAAAAAAAATAATTACAGAAAAATTACAACACACAACAAAATGAAATTTTATTTAAACACGAGGAAAGACAAATGGTGGTGGATGTAATGATGATGCTGTAGTGAGTGGTGGTGGAAAGACCATGAGTTGTCGGTTGTACCGTGTACTGCCATTGGGTAGATCTAATGAGAGTGCAGTCTTTTTACTTTTGACACAATTACACAGTCCTTGTCGGTGTCTGCAATTCTACTTCTTATTCTGGATTTACGTAAAATCCCCCGACGACAGTTTAATCATGTAACCTCCTTACACTCACATAACTCACTTAGAAGTGAAGTCCGAATGAATAAAACATTTTTTTCGGACCCTAGTCCGAATAGATAAAACCCATATTCGGACTCGAGTCCGAGTAGAGCTGACCCTTGAATAAATAAGAATTCAAATTTCGGAAGAACGCTTTTTTAAAACGAAGTGTATACAGACCCGGTAACCGGGAACAAAGTCACGAAGTATACAGACCCGGTAGGGGAACTCTTTTGTGATTTCGGAAAGTTTCAGCGCCCAGACCCGGTAGTGTGTGTGTGTGTGTGTGTGAGAGAGAGAGAGAGAGAGAGAGAGAGAGAGAGAGAGAGAAGGAGAGAGAGAGAGAAAGAAGGAGAGAGAGAGAGAGAGAGAGAGAGAGAGAGAGAGAGAGAGAGAGAGAGAGAAAGGGTGACTGCTCGATTGAAATTATGACATTGTGTGATTGTTCTTTTCTTCAAATTGTGATTCCTCCAACTCCAAAACAGGGGAAAAACAATCATTCATCGAAAAGACATCCGCAATTTTCATTTAGTTTTAAATCTAGATCTAGGCTAGCCTCGAAACTAGATCAATGATTTATATCTGTCTGTCTAGATCTAGACCTAGGCCATAGGTCTAGAAGAACCTAGTTCTACC
Source organism: Aplysia californica (assembly GCF_000002075.1). Classification (NCBI taxonomy): domain Eukaryota; kingdom Metazoa; phylum Mollusca; class Gastropoda; order Aplysiida; family Aplysiidae; genus Aplysia; species Aplysia californica. The sequence continues at coordinate 21,718 of NW_004798009.1, read as the reverse complement.
CTGAGCCAAGAGGGTGCTGAAACTTTCCGAAATTACAAAAGGGCCACCTCTATTCTCACCGGGAGTGAGAATAGTGCAGGCGAGTCTTGTGGCTATTCTCACCCGGTGTGCGTTCACCGAATTTTGCGTTCACCCTAAACCACAGAATTCTACACTGTGATAACAGAAAAATTGTAGAATTCTGTGCCGTGAACAAACGTTCCATTACAATTGTAGCCTACTAAAAGCGTACAATTTTGTCTGTGGGCAGTGGAGAGAGAGAGAGAAAGAGAGAGAGGAGTAGCGCGAGAATTTCCGGACAAAACAAAATGGCGACCCGCGTAGTTCGGCTTGATTCGAAAAGTTAAATAGCCGTAGCATCTTTGTAGACAACCAAATTTATTTACTTTTGTGTTTTAATATCATTTTTTAACTTTGTTTTGGTCAATTTGATCGTCCACACCGATAAACAGTATTCAGAAAGAGACGGAGAGAGAGAGAAGAGGGGAGGAGTTGATCTTGCGAGAACTTCCGGGCGGGTGAGAATAACCACTTTCTTACAAAAGAGTTCCCCTACCGGGTCTGTATACTTTGTGACTTTATTCCCGGTTACCGGGTCTGTATACACTCCTTTTTTAAAATGGTTACACTGACGAAAAACTTCTTCCTGGTAGAGGCGACTATTTTCTTTGTTTAATTTGACTTTAGAATGAGAGGCAGAGGTCATTAAAATTTAAAAAAACCCTAAAACTCCGCACTGAACGAACCTGAACAGCTGATGAACAGTAGTCGATCAGCGCACGCAAGGAGGAGCTATTCCTATTCTTCTTCTGGAGAAACGAAAGAGAGCTTCAAAACAGACAGCAGCTTGGCACAGCAGCGCCATCTGAAGCAAAGAGCGGACTTTCGGCAGACAGTGCTAGATCTAGATCTAATTATACAGGGTGCCCACTACTGATGTGATCGGCCGATCGCCTGACTCGATCGCCTAAAAAACGAACGTGTTTGTTTTCAGTTTCAGGCGATTGGCCCGATCCAGCCGTTGTGGGCACCCCGTATCACGGGACCGCAATTGTACAGGAGTGCCTTTCTAATTCCTAATATTAATAATGAACTCTTGCCCCTCTGTACTAACTACTCTGTCTCGTAGGCATAGTAATATGATGGGAGGACTTCTGTAACGAGCGACCACTATGAGACAGAGCAGAACTGAGGGCTAGGGGTAGGGTTAGGGTTAGGGGTAGGGTTAGTGGTAGGGGTAGGGTTAGGGTTTGAGTTTGGGGTAGGGGTAGGGTTAGGCCTCTTCTTTATTGTGTTTGATGGGGTGGTCGCTCGTTACGAAGTCCTCCCTCATCAGAGTGTGGGAGTGAAAGTAAAAATTTACCTTTGTAATGAATATATAGATCTATATGAAGTCAATGTTCTGGTAAAGCGGATAAAAATGAACAAGAAAGGGCATAAAACCAGAGCGTGAAATGAAGTGAAAGAATGTATTGTATACCCACCGGTTACTAAAAAAATGAGTTGAAATTGAATGAGTAGCCTATCAGGTGAGTGTATGAGAAATGAGGAGGGCCTACTTAACTAGGACGATTCATTGTTTTTTCTTACTAGATTTAGATCTAGAATCTAGATCTATTCCGTTCCCTTCGTTATAAAACTATTTATTTCAGTCTTTCATGCTCAAACTTTGTCACGTTGAAAAGTCATTGAATTTGATGCCATCATGAGCCTCAAGACTCAAGACTTCCACTTGAACATTGATGAACAAAAGCAAAATATGCCAGATATTCCGGACTGCGGTACTCTCTTGTGTTTGGTAGACATAAATGTCAAATGTAGAGACTAAAATTAATGTCTTAAATAATTTGAAAAAGAAAATACATTCATAATTTCCTTTCTTACAATTAAACAGATCTATGGATTCTATTGTGAAACTCATAAAATGTTGAACAAATTTCTTAAATCTCTAAGAGGTTTTCAACTGGTGCTTATTTTTACGCTTCTCACGTGTTATAAGGAGGCCTAGTGTTTTGCTACTTTGTATGAAACTAAATACTAATCTGGCAAATTACAATTCACTGAATTAGCGGGAAAAATCAGATAAAAATAAACGATTTACGGAACAAAAGATATATTTCCCTCTACAATAGTTTTCAATTTTCTGTTTTTACCATCATATAATATTCCTTGCCAAAATAAAGATTATGAAATTATTTTATGATACCAGAAAGAATACCACGTAATAACAGAAAACAAAGCAAAATTAGAAAGCCAGCTGTTCAGCAAATATGAAACCGGAAATGACCCTCACAATCATTACTTATGCATGAAGGCGTGGCTTATTTCACCTCGAGAGAGTGCCAGTGTCTGTCGGAGGCGGGGCAAAGCTGACGAGACGTCAAGATGACAAAAATTGAAGATAAAATCGTGCTGAGCCCCAAATCGGCGAAGTCGAGCGTCAACGATGCACAAGATGGAGGACAGGAATCAGGAAGTTACAACAACAGTGCTTTAGAAGAAGAGGAGGTAGGTGTAAATAACAAAGCATCGGCCTCTAGCTGTGCCTTGGCATAGTAACCACAGTACTGTATGTAAATATTTAGATTATATTACATGCCACCTGTTACACTAAGCGTAACTAAGTGATATCGTTTTTCTCTTTCTCTCTTTTTTTTCCGCGTTGCCATGCCATACACACGACGATTCACAAACAGCAGACGATTTCAGTCTACTTTCATTATCCGTTTCGTATTACTTTTCGTAGATCTAATCTATATCTAGATCTATATCTAGAGTCTAGATCTAGAATCTATATCTAGAGTATAGATATAGAGATAGATGTAGATCTGGTAAAAAAATGCATATATCTAGATCTAGATCTAGATCTAGATCTAGATCTAGATCTAGACTCTAGTCTTTAATTGTTGTGTTAAAATATTGAGATAGAGTCGGTTCCTTTAGCCTTTAACTAAATAGTAGAATCTAGAAAATCTAGATCTACACCTAGATCTAGATCTAGATCTAGATCTAGAATCTAGATTAGTCCTCGATTCGGTGCTTTTTCGGTAGTTCCCACCCCCCTTATTTGAGCCTGACCTACATCTAGATCTAGATCTATACGTTTGATTCGCGGTGAGCTAAGATATCAAACCTAACAACTGCAAAACATTAAATTATGGTAAAAATCAGGGGGGCATGCCCCCCAGAAACCCCCCTTCCTATTTTTATTAGATCAGGGCGGCAAGCCCTCCTGAAACCCCTCTACTCTTGTGGCCAAAACCCGTGAATAACAATTGCGGGGTGGGAACTACCGAAAAAGCCCCCTAGAGGCTACCCTAGCCTAGCCTAGACTCTGTCTAGATCTAGATCTAGATCTAGATATAGTCACACCCCTGTCCAAGCAGTCAGTTTACTAAGTAAATAATAGAATTTAGGGAAAGATTGAAGAATACCGGACCACTCGTACATCATTTCGCGAGAATGTGGGGGTAGGTGGGGCGGGTGGTTGGGGAGGAGGAGGGGGGAGGGAGGGGGTTCAGGGGGGTCTCCCCCCTGACAAAATTTTAATGAATAGATCTACCGGTCCGAGATTCTCCATTGAGAGATATTAAAAACAGGAAAATTATGAATTCCTAAAGTTGAGACATAGGCAAACTCAGTCTGCTGGTCCGGTATTCTTCAATCTTACAGAATTTAGAATGTAAATCTAGATGTAGATCTAGACTCTACTAATGAATTATACTAGGCTAGATTTCTATACGCTCTTATTTGCCGTCTATTCCAAGATAGTACATAACAAGATGGTCCCCTCTGCTAAAAAAAGTGTCCGCCGGAAGTCCGCTCTTGGTTTCAGATGGCGCTACAGTCTGTTTTGAAGCTCTCTTTCGTTTCTCCAGAAGAAGAATAGGAATAGCATCTCCTTGCGTGCGCAGATCGACTGCTGTTAATCAGCTGTTCGGGGGTTTTCAGTGCGGAGTTTTAGTTTTTTTTTTTTTTTTAATGACCTCTCGCCTCTCATTCTAAAGTCAAATTAAACGAAGAAAACAGTCGCCCTTTCCTCCGGAAGAGGTTTTTTGTCAACGTCACCATTTTAAAAAAGCGTTCTTCCGAAATTTGAATTTTTATTTAATAAAAAACTCGTTAGTTTCACTTTGATTTTTAAAACAAAAGTAGGGTAACTCTGTTTGCAAAGGGTGCGCATTTGCAAAGAGGGCGCCACCGAATTTTGAGGACACTTTTTTAATTGGCTCAAAGAGAGGAGTAGACCCTCTTGTTATGTAGACTCTTTGGTAGAGACGGGCGGGAAGTGCTTAGATTTTTCCTTCCCGAGCGAGAAGACCGAGAAGCTGACTTACTTCTCGCCGGGACCAGTCCCGGGAACGAGAAATACTTCTCGTCTCGTGTCTCAAGCAATGTTTCTCGTCTCGTGACCAATTTCTCTTCTCGCCCCGCAGTTCGAGCCGCTCGTTCAGCGAGAAGGCCGGCCGTGGCCGAGATTTCTCTTCCCGCCCCACAGAACGAGCAACTTGTTTAGTGGGAAGGCCAACGGATCTAAACTTAGAAACTAGGCTTGCCCTGGTGTGCAGGCGCAGGCGGTGAAGGACGGTAGGGAGACGACCTAGGCTTAGGCCCTGATCAACTCCCCACTCGCCTCGTCTCGCCACCCTCTCCCCTCCCTTTCAGTTTCACACACAGGATGGCACGGTGATGGGTGGCACTCTCTGCGTTGTCATTTCTCGCCTCTCACTCTCTTACTCTCATTACTGTTACTCGTTATGTCAAGCCAACGAGCAATGTCATGTCTCGGTGCTGAGCAGTAGTTTAGTGCTCGGGCAGCGACGAGAAGGGCGTTTCTAGCGAGAAACGAGTACTCGGCTCGTCTCGTGCCCGCCCCTATTCTTTGGTCCATTACATTAATTAATTAAAATATTTTATATTAGATGATATATATTATATTCGGTAAATCTTAACTGTCAATGCACCCGCACTCAAAAGCACTCTTTTTGGTTACCTGGCTAATGTTTTTTGGGATGCTGAAAACAAATATGGCCATGAAAATTGCCGCAAATCAGTGGTTTACAAGAAAAATGTTAGATCTACGTAATATTGCAACAAAAATAATGGGCAAATGCAGGGGAGTAAGCCCCCCCCCCCCCAGTAAATATCAATCCTAATTATTGCCAAAAGATCCAATCATGGTTAAATGCAGTGGGGCATATAATCCCTCTGAAACCTCCCAGACCCAGATTCTTTTTAGGTCAGGGGGGCATGCCCCCCCCCCCCCTGTAACCCCCAATATTGTTAAAGACAAGTCGAATATTACTACGCCATTGGTCCTACTGTAATATAGTAGGCCTACATAGTCTGGTTCTATTTTCAAACATCAATGACTCAATAATTATTGATTTGCTTAAAAAATGAAGGCCATTTTCGTGTTCAACATGCAAAATACTACTTGAAAAAAATATTTAAAACATGTATGTGAGACGGGTGCATGAGTAAAAAAAAATCCTTTTCTCCTTGACAATGGGTGGCCGTCTTACACAGGTTCCACTGTATATAGATCTATGGGTCTGTTTTTTAATGGGGCAATGGGAATCTACTACTAGGCCTAGTCAGGAGATAGAATGAAGAAAATATAGGAAATAATGAATTTATAGGCTAATTCTTTGAATTTAACAGCCTGTCCTGGTTTTCTGTCTTTCTTCGGTAGGCTAAGGCTTTCATATTGTATGGAAGATGAGATTTGTATGGGTCAAGTTTTTGGATAGAAGGAATGCAGAATCTGGGCCGCGAAAACTACAGTTAAAGGATAAATATGAAGCTGGGGGTGGGGGGGGGGGGGGGTCACATGTTACAAGTTATAGCAAGCAATAGTATGATCGTAATATATGGTTTGCTATGAAGGCCTATCCTGCTACTGTTTTTACTTAAATTTTGAAAAACAGCTTGTTTTCTTCTATTGACATATCTTGCTAGACATTTAGACTGGAAGTGGCCTACTTTGATAAATGATAGGGCCACTTATGTCAACTTGTATTTAGTGTAGCTTTATAAATCAGTGGTAATGCTAGAAAAAAAATGTTTGATGATCCCAATACCACTCTTCTTGAATAAATATAACAAACCCAAAGCCCAAGCACCTAGATTCCCGTGACCATACACTACCAAAAAAATACCATCAATGTGGGAGTGCTTGCAGCATGTTTTAGGTGTTTGCTAGATTCATGAAATGGCAGTGTTGACTAAGGGTTTTTAGGCTAAAAGTAAAAGGAAGGGATATAATGCAGTAAGAACAATGAGTTGCATTGACGCGTCATGCTTAAATGAGTGTGGCTTGCCTCGATGCGCTTTCCCTGGGATAGCTGTCCACAGGTCTCCAGTTGTCTTCCACTTGCACTATGCGGTTGAGGTTTATGCATTTTATATATATATAGAGATGAGGATACATGTGTGAAGAGTAGCTCTGTGTGTGTTAATTAGTGGTGTTTGTATGTCATGTCAGTTGTGGTATTTTCGTCTGGTATGTCATGGGTGAAGATGCAATACGTGGTGGAAGGAAAAGAGATGGGGGATGAGTCTTCATTTTAGTTGTGCTGTTCAGATAGTGCACATTGCTCGTTGATAGTCAGGGGTGGCCAGGTTTTCCTTCATGGAAGGGCAAAAGCTACCATTTTGGCACAATTTGATTAGATTTTTCAAAATAAAAAAAAATTTTCATGTTTGCTTTTCCTGGCCATTAATCTGATATGCCAGATTAAAACAGTCAATCACAAGAGTATAACGCTTTGTAGAGTCAGATTTTTTTTTTGCGTGTGGAATTTCGGGTCAAATTGTTCCATGCTGGGCAATGAAATGGATTGTCCTGGTTGGAGTTCACATCAGGGCATTCATGAAGGTTGATTGTTAGGGGGAGTGTTCAAGGCTCTCCAACCATTTGGTATGGTCCTATTGGAGATGAATGTCAACGTTGAAAGTCTCGTCTCTTTGAGATAACTTTACAGTGATAGAAGGGGGACTGAACCCATACCATTGAGATAACTTTACAGTGATAGAAGGGGGACTGAACCCATACCATTTATGATAAGCAACAATTCCATATATCATATTTATAATATGTAAATTGTCACAGACCCTGTATATTACATTTTTTATCTCTCAGGACTGCTATGCTGTAGGGAGGACAGCGACCCCATTGCCCAAGATCACCAAAGTTGAAGGACTTTGCATTGTGGAGTCAGATCTGCCGGTCACTCAGACGAGTGACAGAAACAACAATGCAGATCAGAGTGTTGGGGGGACTGAGATGAAGAAACTCAGTCGCAAGAAAGTAACGGACGAGCAGAGCTTAGAGGAAAACAAGCCACTGAAAATCTCTGTGCAACGAGTGAGGAAAGGCAGAGGAGAAAGCATGGAGGATGACACACGTATGGAGGATATCAACCTCCGAGACGATGATGGAGATGTTGAGACGGCAGCTGCAGCTTCAAACGAAGATGGGGATGCCTTCGACAAATTAGAGAGCGGTGGCAGGAAGAATGTTACCCCTGCCTTTGAGAGTGCCGTGGAAGCTTTTGTGAGTCGCAATGGGAAAAATGGGAAGCCAGACCGTAACAAACCTCAGGATGAAGGGGGAGGAGATAGAGCAGAAAGCGGAGGGGAGACAAGACCGAAACCTGTGCCTTTTTACATCTCCAATGGGGCAGGAAGAACAGACAGTTCTGAGATTGCCACAAAAGATGACGTAGATGCTGGCAGTGTCTATTCTTTGTTCATGGAGAAGGATTTTCGTTATCATTTTCAGCACCCATATTTTCGGATTTTCACTGCGTACTTTGTGACATTTTGCAACTTTCTTATCTATGCTGAGGATCCAGTAGCCCACAGTAGGCAGGAGTGCAACATCCCTGTTATTGGAAACGACTTTTCTTTTGTGTGTATGAAGTGGTTACCCAATGCATGGAGTCTGCTCAAAGTTCTGCTGTGGATCACCGGCACGCTAGTTGGACTAATCATTGGAAAGATTGTGTTTCACACTCTGCTATTCAGTGAGTACAAAGTATTTCATCTTTTAACACATTCCCACTCCCCCCCCCCCCTCTCTCTCTCTCTCTCTCTCTCTCTCTCTCTCTCTCTCTCTCTCTCTCTCTCTCTCTCTCTCTCTCTCTCTCTCTCTCTCTTTCTCTGTCTGTCTCTATCTCTCTCTGTCCCCTCTCCCTCTGGCTGGCTGTCTATCTGTCTGTGTTTCTTCTCTCTTTCTCTCCATCTCTCTCTCTTCCTCTCCCTCTTTCTCTCTCTGTTCCTCTTCTATGTCCTTTTCTTAGAATCACCCTGGTTGTGGTGGACAATGTGGTGTAGTCTGCTCCTCCTACTTCTTTTCAGAAGTGTTACTGTTGTCTTGATCTGCTCATGATGAAATGTTGCCATTGCTTTGTTAACATGCTGTTATCTTCTAGTCATACTAATAAATTTTTGAGAACCACTTGGGAAATATAAAAATCCGTAATTTTTTTAAAATTATTTTTTTAAAGCCCCATACACTGCTTGAGAAAAATGCGCACTCATGTGTCGCGCAGATAACCCTTCTTGAATAGACACACTAAAGATTCCGGCTCCACAAAAAGTTTCTGGAGGAGGGGTTGCCTAGTTTATTATTGAGTTTATATTACAAAATTTGTCTTGTTAGTTTGGAGATTCCAATAACTATTCATGATTTTCCAAGTCAACTAGACCTCCTCTAGAGTCTCAGCTACTCATTCATATTAATTATCTAGAATAGTCTGCACTGTGTAAGTTGTAACAGATGGTCCTTTTGCAAGGGTCAGATCGGATCAGGAGACTTAGGAGGTGGTTACAGTCAGTTTGGAGGTGATTAGAGTTTGAGCAAGGAATTAATCGACTCTCTGCCGCTTGAATTGCGTGGTGTCATATTCACATATTGCGGCCACTCAGTGATTTTCACTCCTACAAATTCATCTCTGATGGTGTTGAGGTTTTGAATTTTGGAGCAGGTTTTTGTATAAATGGATGAACATTGTGAAAGTTTCGATTGGGGGGGTGATTAATGATTATATTCATGGTCATAATCATTATTTCTAATTACTTCCCACCCGACGCCAGTCTTCGTTCCAGGAATCCAAATCCTTAGATTTTTGGTTTGATGTTTAAAAAAAATTCTTGTTGATTTTTTAGGCTGTGCTTTCTGCTCACGGGAGGAGGGTGGTGGTGAGGGATTAACGTGTGTGTTTATGTGTGTGTGAGGGTGGGGGGTACATATATGTGTATTAGTAAACATGTCTGTAGGAGGCTCTCATGGCCTAGAGGTTAAGGTGGTTGCCTCTCATTCAAAGGTCCAGGGTTCGAATCCGGGTAGCAATCGAAAAAAAACATTCTTCTTTAAAATGATCTCCTTTCACCTCCTTTTCTGCTCTCTTGCAATGTTCTGTCGTCTGCTTTCGTATCCTCTTCCTACCCCTCACCCCCTTTGCCACCTCCTCTGGGCTCCTGACTCTTTCTGCAGCCTTTCTACCGCTACTCCTTGGCTCTTTCTTACGGCTGTCTTTCAGCCATACCCCTGATTTTCTGATAGGAAAGATCTACACCTAGACTTCTCGGACAAGGGCGAAAAGTCTCGGAGGTCCCGTGTACAAGCTGCGCACGTTAAAGATCCCTTGGTGGTCTAAAATCGATAAGAGTAGGCTTCGGCCGCCACCAGGGCAAAATTCAAAATTTCCTACCCACTGAAAAAGTTTAATGTGTCCCTCGCGCTCATATATATGCGTGCGCCGTAAAACACTTCCCAGAAAAAAGAAAAAAAAACTACACATGTGTGTGTATAATAAATAAAGATGATGTGAAATGATTGATCAGTTCAGTTAGTTGTAGGTAACAAGAAAAGGGAAGTGATTTTGACAAAAGGAAAATAAAAGAACACACACACATAGTGACAGACAGACGCAGACACACACATACGCACCCCCCCCACCCCACACACACACACACTCTCTCTCTCTCTCTCTCTCTCTCTCTCTCTCTCTCTCTCTCTCACACACACACACACACACACAAACGCGTTGGCACCCCCACACATTGTACATGAGGGCGAAAATAAAAACATTTGGAACCTTAATTAGCCACACATACGCACTTTCCTCTTCTCCCTCTGTTTCCCTTTGAGTCGCTTTCAAAGTCTTCCCTTCGTCGTATGGTAATTGAAGTCTGCTTAAGCACCGGCAGCCGACCTCTTCGTGAAGCTAAATTCAGAACTCATGCATTTCGCAATAATAGAGGGGGGTATATTCTGCTCGGGAGTACGAGTACGAGGCCTTCTGCCC
>NW_004798009.1:6373-7595 GCF_000002075.1 Aplysia californica | reverse complement strand
CTCTCTCTCAGACTGCTTATATTATTCTGTCTGTCCTTTGCAGTGTGTGGTTTGTCGAGTGCGTAGGCGTGGCTGTAATCCCTCTACTAATTCTCCCCGTCACTATTGCCCTAATAGGATTTCTTGCACACTGTCGCGCGTTATAATAATATCTTCTTCTTCGACTCTCCTGTCTGCGCGTTCTCTTCTCTCTGTCCGCGGGTGGTTGACAAGTGCTGTGGTGTGGTGTACTTCTTCTTTCCTATCAAACGTCTTTCTGTCCTCCTGATCTCTCCTTCTTTTTTGTGTTTGTTATTCTTGTATCACCTCTAATTTCAGCTTGGGTGGTCGGCGGGTGCTCTGGTGTGGTTTTCTCCATCTATCCTTTCAAATATTTATCTGCCTTATGTCACTTCCTTTGTTGTGTTTTTTTAACTATCTTTTAACACCTCTAATCTTTGGCACTTATTTGACTTTTTTGTGTTACAAGTACCGTAAGACATTTTCTAAAGCTAAAAACTAATCTACAGCACTTATATGACCCTATTGTGTTTGGAAGTACCGTAAAACTCTTTCTAAAACGAAAATCTCTCTGTCCCGACATGTGTTAGACTGTGTATTGTATTACATTTCTCGGGTCCTTCCTTGTATCGTTGTCCCATGCTATGTACCCCTACCCACCTCCAGGTTTCTGCCAGTGTTTGAAGAGCGGCGTCTGTGGTGTAGCGGTTAGGTGCTTTGCTGTCGTACGCTGGAGACCCATGTTGGTTTCCAGAGTGAGGAGAAATTTGGCCTAGTATAGTATATATTGTTCTTTCTGCTGGGATATTGTTCCACTTTCAGCCCGGGTTGGCGCTCGCTGTCAAACAGGGTCGGAAGCCTGCCTCCGAAATAATCAAATTTGTGTCGATGGGGGCGTAAAAACACCTACATTAAATTTTCTTTCACTAACGCACTGTCTCTCTCCTCTCTTCCCCCCTCCCCGATCCCCCCTCCAACCGAGAGTTTTTGCTGGTGTTTGAAAGGGGCTACACTGGTCATCATGGTAGGTCTCCTTCCTACATCTTTACGTTCCTTCGCTTGTTTTTCTTTGTCTATGCTTGTGATTATTGGAGGGGAGGGGGGTTGCTACTGGCAGTACCAGCTTCCTTCCTTTCCCTTTGTCGTCTCTGTATGATTATTTTACGCTTTCTCGTTCACTATGCAAAACATGACTGTAACTGTTCTCGTGTAGATGTTCTTG
>NW_004798009.1:3849-5259 GCF_000002075.1 Aplysia californica | reverse complement strand
TGGTAGTTAGTTGCACTGACCGTTATCAGTACTGTGTAATGGTTATGACCGTCTCTCCTACGCGCGCGCGAGCACGCACGCATGCGCACCCACGCACACGCACGCACACACACACACACACACACACACACACACACACACACACACACACACACACACTCACATACACACACAATCTCATTGCACGTATGGGGAAATGTACTTTTGAATTGGTTCTACACCTGTCTGATGGAATGTTGTACTCCGAATAGCTCTGGCTGGCCGGTCCTGATAAGGGATCTAACCAGGGGAAAAACCTGAACTTGATGCACCTTTTTTGAACCAGTTTGCGTATTACTCGATACTTTTTGGACCGTTTGAACAGATGAATTTATATCGCTAGAATCTGGCAAACAAACGATTACAGTTATCACCTCATCGTACACAAGTTGGTTAATACATGTGAGAGAAAAGTTCAATTTTACCGAACACACCTGATATTTTTTGAATGCTTTGCTCTGCCTCTTGTGGCTTGTGAACCATCCCGAGATGAGGGGAGGGAGACAAATTTACACACTGTGCGTTTTAAAGTGTGCTAGAAAGGAGTTGATTAAAGAAACGGGCAAACTTCAACCCACTCGCAAAACAAATAAAACCAAAGAATGTAATTTTGTTCTGTTAAAAGTCTTACTTCCATTTCCCCGTGGTGAGCAGGGGGCAATAATTACGCAGCAGGTCTTCCGGATCACGCATTTTTATCTATTTCAAAGGACTACGTTTGGCGAACGACAGAGGCGACGTGAAAAAATATATTTCAAAACTGAAGCAAGAAATTAATGAACACAAGCGGTCCAAAAGGGACCCAATCTAGACGGTCATATAATTTATGATCGCCTAGGACCCAATCTTTTATTGTTCCAAAAGGCAGTTTGTAGTCACTGTTCGAAAAGGAATTCTCCCTGATATCCTTGACTCGACTTACGTTATCAAGTTGTTTGTATTTCGCAATACATGTGTACATGTTGAAGCTGTACAGGTAACACAGTTCCGGGTGGTTGGCGGTTGCTCTGGTGTGGTTTTGTCCTTTTTTCCTATCAATCATCTTTCGTTCTCAACTCTCCTCCTGCTTTTTGTGTTTGTTGCTCTCTTGTAACACTCCAAATTTTCGGCACTTGTATGGCCTAACTTTGTTGCTAGTACCGTAAAACTTTTACTAAATCTAAAGCTAAAGATTACGCTTTTTTGTTTGTGAGATGCCGAATAGTTTAATGATAATAATAATAATAACAATAACAATAAGAACTGTATTGCATGTGCTTTGATATTTATGATAATGATACTGATAATACGCACACACACACCACACACACGTGCACCCCCTACCCTTTCTCTATCACACACTCACTATCACGCGCGCGCGCGCGCACATAC
>NW_004798009.1:0-1967 GCF_000002075.1 Aplysia californica | reverse complement strand
ACCCCCGGCCAATAGTCTGTTGTGTCTCACCAAATCTTTCTATTTCCTAGAATGATATAATTATAATTTGAATTATTATAGTGATGAATGTGCTTCTTTTTGCTCAAACTCACCTTAACTTTTACCCCTGTCGGTGAAGAAATATCATATTCACGTCTCGCAGGACTGGGATCTTCTTCCAAATGATTGGTTGGAGAATGCCGCCTCTGGTAGGTCATTTTTCAGAACTGTGCCTCTATTATTTTAGTTATGAGACATGCTTTTTGTCCGGAGTATGGTTGGAGGGCGGCCTTAGCAGGTCCTTCGTCTTTACTTTCCCTATATTGTTTCTGTCTAGTTGTTGTTGTTTTTTTACAAACACTAAGTGGGCGTCGCCGTGCTTATTTATAATAATATACAAAAGAGTAATGTGGGTGGTTGGCCGGTGCTCTGACGTGGTTGCTCCTTCTTTCCTATCGAACATCTACATTGTTTCTCCTTATCACCCCTGCTTTGTCATGTTTGTTACTCCCATGTAATACCTATAATCTTCGGCAATTATAATATGACCTCATTGTGTTGCAAATGCCGTAAAACGCTAACAAAAATAGAACAACCTAGTTAACCGTTAAAGAGTCGACATGCTTTTCTATACTCAAACAAACGTCTTCCAGGACCAAACTCTATTCCTCTCCCTCTCCGATTGATTTTTATGGACTACATGTATCTTCCACCTGGCACCTGTCCCACTAGGCCCTGAGAGCATCTGCTTCAAGACAATCCTCGCCTTCCTACAAGTTCCGCACACCGTCTTCAAACAAGACGGGTGGTTGGAGGGTGCCACAGGTCGTCATGTCTTCTTTTATTTCCCTTGATTGTTTCTATCTGGCTTTCTTATTTTTTTTGGGTGGTTGGCGGGTGCCCTGGTGTGATTTATCCTGCTTTCCTATCAAACACTTATCATCCTTATCTCTCCCCTTCTACTCTTTACGTTACTCTCTTATACACTTCTAATCTCTGGCACTTGCATGACCTGTTTGGGTTTCGAGTGCCGCAGAGCTCTTACCAAAAAATACTAATAAACAAATAATAAGCATCCTCTTTTCCCCCTAGACGAAAGGACCGTTCTTGTGTCGATGTCCTTCTCTTTACTCAAACTCAAACCTGCTAGGAGACAGTCCTTCCTATTCTCCAATTTCCACTCACCCATTATCTGACGAGAGCGGAGCTGGTACTTCCGTCCGTCCTGATTGTCGCTAGGTAACCACCCACGCCGTCCTGTCCGCGGCCATGTTTGCCCTGACGTCGACACTCTTTTATCAAGAGCATAGAGGTGGAAATAGGATCGGAAGGTACATCCAGTCTCTATGCCCTTAAATGTTACCGATAGGGGAGTACAATAATATGTGCAGTCTTCACAGCCAATCACTCAGCAACTGCACTATATATAATGTTAGCTCATCCTTTGAAATGGTAGGCTATTTTATCTCAAGTAGAGCGGCAAACGAATTTCCCGAAAAAGTTTCTATTTCCTCCAGTCCATTTTTCTAGTTCTGTGACCAGTAACAGAGCAGATGTCGTTGACAGAGTTCGTTTGGAAATAATGTGATTGGCAAACGTTCGGGTTTAACCATCCTTTCCGACATTCTTTGCCGGTTGTTTTGAATCAAAAGAACTACACTGAAACCCAAACGGTGCTTTATCTCAAGGGAAAACGCCATATTTTTAAAGACAGAAACGACAGGAGGAGAGAAAAAGAAGTAGGTCCTTGCAATGGTGGCACTAAACCCTCTCTGGTGGCACCCTCCTCCCTTCCCTACGCCACAAACCGCCGGGTCTTTGATAGACGTGTGTTACATAAGCAGGGTTCTTCAAAGTACGTGCCCCGGTCTGTGGGTCGGTTAGGTCGGGCAGAAGTAGGACGCATGAAGGCCATACATAATTGAGTGGTACGTTAAAGTGTGTGTGTGTGTGTGTGTGTGTGTGTG
>NW_004798008.1:387841-394536 GCF_000002075.1 Aplysia californica | reverse complement strand
CCCCCCACCCCCTCACCTCCTTTGCCCATTCCTCTGGGCTCCTGACTCTTTCTGCAGCCTTTCTACTGCTACTCCTTGACTCCTTCTTACAGCTGTCTTTCTGCCACACCCCTGATCTTCTGGTAGAAAAGATCTACACCTAGCCTTCTCGAACAAGGGCGAAAAATCTCGAAGGTTCCGTGTGCAAGTTGTGTACATTAAAGATCCCTTGGTGGTCTAAAATCGATAAGAGTAGGCTTCGGCCGCCAACCGGGCAAAATTCCAAAATTTCCTACCAACTGAAAATACTAGATGTGTCCCGCGCGCTCATGTGACCTTATGCAGTTGCGAGCGCCGTAAAACACTATACAAAAACGAAAAAACAGGAAGAGACTGCGAGGCAGCGTGATGGAATCAAACTCTCGTCAATTTTTGGGCATGTAAAGTTATTTATATCATCTTAAAGCGTGTTCACTTGTCTATATGTTGATGAAAAAAATATCCATTTATCTAGAATACAATTCGAGATATTTGCAAATGAAGGAGGTGGGGGGTCACCTGTTTTCAGAGGTAATATTAATGAAAAAATGTCGGCCAAAGATTTGTCATGTGGATGGTTGGCCAGTGCTCCGGGGTGCTCTGCTTCTTCTTTCCAATTATGCATAGATCTATCGTCCTTATCTCCCCTCCTTTTTTATGTTTGTTACTCTCTTGTAACACCTGCCAACCCAGCAAACTGGTTGTGCTTTGTGATGAGTGGTTGTAAAATTGTGATGAAACTTAAATTTTAACCACCCGGGCAGTGCCACTGACTGTAGTGTCTTTACGCCATTCTCAAAGGGGGGACATTTCTCGTTCAAGCATAGTAGAATTGTAAATGGGCTGACTCATGTCACGCTCATAACTGTGCCTGATCTACAACAGTGAGCTGCTGCTTTTTCTTTCCTGATCCTTACTATTGTCATTTTCCTCTACTTCTTTTGTATGTTTTGTCACTCTCTTGTGACCCGATATTTCCGGGGTGCCTTGATAGTCGAAGCAGACCTTGTGCTGTTGAAGCTAGAGAGGTGAGCAGTCAAAGTCTGATTCCATGTAAAGATTTCTCTGTTGACACCCACCCCTTGGCGCTCATTTGACCTTATGCAGTTGCGAGCGCCGCAAAACCTCTACTCAAACAAAACAAGACAATAAATGCAGTTTCTGGAACACTTGAATAGACATAAAGGATTCCAACATCTAGATCTAGCTCTCACTGGCAACATTTGAAGGCAAACGAAGCAGAGGTAGACCCATTGCAACTTAGGCTACTAATAGTCTTAATAAATGGGTGACGAGAAACGATCTGGATGAGGTAAGTTTGGGGGAAAGGGGGGTGGGTGTTTGTTTGTTTTGGTACGAGTTTTACGGCACTGGCAACTGTATAAGGCCATGTAAGTATAAGCGCGCAGGACTTTAAAAAAAAAAAGAATCCAGGCAAAGAAATGAATGGAGTATCATGGTCGTCGCTGCCTCTCTGATTCTGAGAGCTGAGTGGGGAACTATTGATCAAGACCCGAGTGCTGTGTATGGGATGGTGGGGGAATTCCACACACCCACTTACAGCCCTTAGAACCAACAGAAATCTGTTTGATATTCAGCTTTTATCTTTTGCTTCTGTCTGCCATGTCTTATTTTTCAATTCAGTTTTAATTTCTTGTATGTCTGTCTTTTTATTTGTATTTTGGCATGTGTGCTCATGTGGGTGTGGAACTGATCCGAAATATCAAATGTTTAATTTAGTTGAAAAATGGAAGTACATGTATGGGGATGGTGATATCGTAGAATTCATAGTATGTTTTGTTTCCTAACTTATCAGACCCAAAGTAGAACTGTTGTGGAGGATGTGTCCTCTTTCTACATAAAGTAGCTTCTATAACACTTATCTCACAATCCAATTGTAAATTATGAGGTGGAATTCCCCCATTTTACTATACTTATTATCAACTCACAACGGGCCACGTTCATTAATAGCGGAACAACTTGTACAACATAAGGGGAACTGCTGTTTTTTCTTTCCTCATCCTTACTACTATAGTCATGTTTTCCCTCTACTTCTTTTCTATGTTTGTCACTCTCTTGTGAACTTGTATTTCCGTGGTGCCTTGATAGTCGAAGCAGACTTTGTGCTGTTGAGGCAAGAGAGGTGAGCAAAGTAAGCCTGATTCCCCGTTTGGACGTCTCTGTTGACATCCACCCCTTGGCGCTCTTAAGACGTTATGCAGTTGCGAGCTCCGTAAAACCCTAACTGAAACTTAACTATGTTTTGGGTGGACCTGATAGTAAAACTAACTCCTCAAGGGCCACAGTTTGTCCATGGCTGACGTACGTGGTATCTGCCGTCATGGTGTAATGTGTTTGTCTGCTCTCTCCCCACACTGGGATACCTCGAGGTATCTCATATCAAAGTGTTTTGTGTTCACCCACTCAATCCCCATACTGGGATACCTCGAGGTATCTCATATTATAGTGTTTTGTGTTCCCCCACTCACTCCCCACACTGGGATACCTAGGGGTATCTCATATCATAAGGTGCTCTGGGGTGGTGTGCTTCTTCTTTCCTTCTATCGAACATAATTTATCGTCCTTATCTCTCCTACTTCGTGTTTTTGTGTTTGTTACTCTCTTGTAACACCTCTAATATTCGGCTCTTATATGACCTTACTCATCTGTGTTGCAAGTGCCGTGAAACTCTTACTAAAACTTTAAAAAATAGTAGTTTTATGTTTACACACTCTCTCCCCACACTGGGATACCTCAAGGTATCTCTTATGGAATACGTTCAGGTGTCACAGTGAATCACGTGACATGATGTCAAGTATTAATATTGTCTACTCTTTCACCACATTATTGAGATACCTGCAGGTATCATAACAGAGAGCAATGTTTTGTGTTTGTCAGCGATTTCAACATATTTAGATATCTGTAAATATCTCCAAGGTGATATGTGTTCTGTATTACCTGTATTAACCGTCCTGGGCAACAACGTCATTGCACACCGGACAGGTCCATAAGTGCTCAGCCCCCCCCAGCACCAAAGCCTGCAAAGTATCCATACTGATTGTTCCGGTGTCTGTCTGATTATGGCGACGTCTTTCCTTTCCAGATAATCGTTCCTTTCTTCCTTCTCCCCTCTCTATCCACATTTCGATGTGTTCATCTACTTTTTCACCACGTTGGGACACTTGTGCTTGCCCAGTCTGTCAGCGCACTGGGATACCTAGATCTGTAGGTATCTTCTTATACATGTATCAGTTTAGTTTTAGTAAACGTTTCAAGGTTCTTGCAACACAATAAGGTTATATAAGTGCCTAAGATTAGAGGTGTTACAAGACAGTAACACACACAAAAAAGAAGGAGGAGATATAAAGAAAAGACGATAGATGTTTGATAGGAAAGAAGAAGCAAACCACACTAGAGCACCCGTCAACCACCCACTTCTTATATCCTGACATTTTGTTTTTGTCAAATCTGTAACACATCAAGGGCAATGGGGCTGGTCGGGCTTTGAATACTTTGATTTGTTTTTTCCATTCAGATGGGTCGTAACCAAGCAGAAATAGGCAAACAGTCACCGTGGGTGGTTGGCGGGTGTTCTGGTGTGGTTTTCTTCTTCTTTCCTATCAAACATCTATCGTCCTTATCTCCCCTCCTTCTTTGTCATGTTTGTTACTCTCTTGTAACACCTCTAATCTTCAGGCGCTTGGGTGACCTTATGTAGTTGCGAGCGCCGTAAAAACGCTACTTATAAAAAAAAAGAAAGGTCGTAACAAGGCAGAAATAGGCAAACAGTCACCACAGGTGGCTTCACCATACGACGCAACAGAATCAGGAACATTTCCCTTTAATGGCCGAGGAAAAAACACAACAAAAACAAAACATTAGCTGCATTCTTCAAAGTAGAAAAATCACCACGTAAGTGTGCATAGTAATAGTATAGATTTGAAAAAACCCTTGATCTTACAAAGGCGGATATAATAAGGCAATTCAATAAGGGATGAGAACAGAAGAATAATAATAGTAATACAAACAGTAATATATTATTAGAGGGAAAAACACGATTTCTGTCACATACGACACACATAGGCCGCATGTCCACCAGACCAGAAACCGACCAACTGCCACTTGTGTTAGTAGTCGTCCGTCTCTCAGGAAGTCGACAGTTGAAATCTAAGGGCACCGTGTTTTATTTTTCCTTCTCAATCACTCAGCGAAAATTCCGTGTGGAAGTGTCCATCAAAACGACACGACTCCTCTTGACAGAATATGGCGTGGCGGCCTGAATGTTGCATGCCGCATTTTAGTCGGGCCTTGTGGTGACTTATCATTCATTCATAGGCTTTGCCAGGGCTCTAAAAAAATTCAATCTTCATTTTTGATTTTTTAAAAATCTAGATCTAGTCATATCGCTAATCAGCCTTTTAAACTTAGCAAAGTCCAGGGGCAAACCATCTGGTTCAAATGAACATTAACGATTTTACTAATTAAAACATAAACACACACACACACACACACACACACACACACACACACACACACGCACACACACTCACACAAACACACACACACACACAACCATTCATTTCACATTGCCGCCCGGCGCCCATTACCCTCTTGACTATTCATAGCCGATTTACTACTACTAAAAAATATAAAAAATCGGGTCGTTTCTGTGTTGGTGGACACGCGGCCTAGGAAGAGAAATATTATGGCGAGTTATTGATTCTGTCACAGAGGTAGTTGTCTTGGTCTTGAAACACTAACAGTTGATGAGGTTCTCCATGAAATATTGGACACGATTCTTGAAACTGCCGTGTTCAACAGGTCACAGACAGTAGGACGCGTTCTCCAAGAAAAGTGTTCGCAATATCCCATGAAGACATCATAATGGCACAGACAAACGCTTATAATATCGTTATCGACAGGCAAGAAAACGGTAAAAATAGTCTTTGAAATATGTAAGCTTATATTATATATAAAAAGAGGGAGAGAACGTAATATCAGCATTATAATCATACACACTGTTTTAAAACTTTTGCAAACCATAAAATTTTTAAAATATATTATGTATGGTTAAAGAACTCTATCAGTCGACTGCCCAGTGTAAGACTCAATCATACGTCACTTTTCAAAAGGTAATATGTAATATATACAGTGAGTAGAAAAAACGGAACATATGATGTGGTAGTGACGAAGCCAGCAATGACTCTGTCAGAAAACATGACGTTCTGGGTCGGAGAGACTCGAGAGTCGAAGGCTTTTGTCAAGCTAAGACCTGCAATCACATATCACCGGTACAGGGAAGTCTTTATAGCTCTTCTTCTTCTTCTTCTTCTTCTTCTTCTTCTTCTTCTTCTTCTTCTTCTTCCTTCGTCTTCTTCTCTGACTATGAACTAAAACAGTATACATGATACAGCTTTACAAGACAGGTTTTCTAGAGCTCTACAGACACACGAGATGAACTATGCAAATATGGCGATGACTTGTCTTACTAGTACTTAGAGAAGCAGCAGCAGTAGCAGCAGTAACAAAAATCAATGACAGAAGAAGTAGTAGCAGCAGTGGTAGACAAAAATGATAAAACAGCTGTGATATAGCGAACTAAAGATTTTAAAAAACTTTTTTATTGAGCATAATTATTTTTTAGTTATAAACATTACCTCAGCAAGCTGTTCAGATGTTCTAAGCCAAGAAATTAAAAAATTTAGGAGAGAAGGAAAAACTGTTTCATTCACAGTTTTAACTATTAGAGAATTACTTTATACTTCATCATGTAGGTCTATCTGCTCTTGATTTTTTATATTTTTTGTTTGTTCGTTTTTCTTCAATTAGAATTCAGCATTACAACAAGATATTTCTCGAAAACATGCAACTAGTACCACAGACTAAAACACTATTTTTAAAAACAGAAAAAAAGAAATGAAAAGAAAAGAAAAAGACCCCCACCCCACCTCCCACCCCCTAACCTAATCCTGGCTTAGTTCATAAACATCCGAACAGCTAGCCGTAGGTAAGAACAAGATGGTGTACATTATGATTATGAACAGACGTGAGCAACCAACTGCCTCCAGAGAATATCAACGGTCGAGTTAACATGAATGAATGATTTCTCCGTGAGCTAACGCTCGGGCACAGATGAGCTGTTGGTGTAGGACCCGGGTTTGAGTCCCGGCAGGCCTAGCAGACGCTCACAGTTCTGTGCCAGGGTGGACATCTGAGCGGCCAGGGGCACGCTGGGATAGGCGGCCGCCGCCATCTTGGAACACGCCGAGACGAAGGCGAAGAAGCACAGGCCTGGGGAGCAGGAGAAAGTTGGGTTGTTTTATGGCTGTTTTTTTTTTACTAAAAGATTTACGGCACTTTCCAACACAAATTAGTTACATAAGTGTCGAAGATTAGAGGTGTTTCGAGATAGTAGCATGCAAAAGTCACATCAACGTATAGATCTAACATTGAAAACAAAAGACATGTTATATTTCTTGAAAAGACAATAAATCACGATAGGCATAGCAGATACCACAAGCGCGTGCTTCCAATCGGTAGAAAAATCTCCGACTTGAGGAAAAAACTTGTCGACAGCTGTTTCTTTCTTTTTGCTAGATTCTATTTGCCAGCACACGGTGCTTATTTATGAATGAAATGAAAACAGTTGGAACAACCCTTCCACTCCCCCCCCCCCC
>NW_004798008.1:385540-387436 GCF_000002075.1 Aplysia californica | reverse complement strand
CCCCACACACACACACCCCTGTAGGTCCCAGCGGTGACTCACCAGACGTCCCCTGTGGGTTGAGGTGGCTGTTGGCCTGTTCTGTTGACCGGTACAATTTCTCCAGCTCCGACTCACTCATGGCCTTGTTCAGCTCACATTTCCTGACAGGGGAAAACATTGGTTAAAAGCATCGTGAGGAAATCAGGATATCGTCAAAACAATGAAACCGAAGAAATTGACATTTTCCTGTCCGTAGGATAATTTTTATAATTTCCTCTTTTTTTTCCCTCCTTTTTTGTCCTATTACATTTTTATGTCCATAAAAAAACCCACGTTTCTTTGAGGATTTTAGGACTATTGAAAGACGTTAATTAGTCACTTTAAGCACAAGAGGGCCATCCCGAAAAATGCTAATATGAGAAAATGGAAGGTAAAGTTTTTGCCCCTGACAAGGAGAGTTTTCTCGATTACCAAACAAATATACGCACCAATGAAACCAAACTTCTCCTCTATAGGTAGGGCAATGCCCAATTTTGGTGAAGGTCAAGATTTCTGGAAACCCTCGAAATCTGGGTTAGCCCGCTTGTCCTTAAAAAAGTGACCAATTAAAGGGATTTTAAAAAATGTTTTAAGTAAATTTTCAGTTTCAAAGGACACTCAAGCTTTGGAAATCAGCAAACTTTGGCGGCCATTTTGTTGCTAATTTTACCCTCTTACAACTCTTACTTAACCAAATAGGCGACCCTCATATCCTCCAACCGCACACATCTCGACTTCTATTCACGATAAAATGTGTAGTTTTCCATCAAAAGCAAGACAAACGAACAAGTTCCAAAACAAAATAAAACAAGGGTCTTTGAAGTGACAGGCTTGCCTTGTCTTTCCCTCAAGAACAATCTGGCTGTCCAAAAGATACTCCACAAATCTTATCATGTATTATAGTAGTACCAAATCTACACTATTTTTTGTCTTATCATGTATGACAGAGGTATCAAATCTACACAATTTGCGATCTTTGAAGAGTCTCATCATTGGACTCTGGTCTACCTGAGTGAGAAATAAGTTTACAGTTGATAGGCCAATATGACTGACCTAGATCTACATCTAATCGAAACGTACTCGTATATTAACGTGAGAGCCGAACAAGAGAGCTAGGTACCTGGCGAAGTCGTTGAAGGCCGTCTGCCCCATCCTTGTGGCCCCTTTCTCGGACAGAGAGGCGTTGTAGATCTCTGCCACACGCTCCAGCGTCCTGTAGGGCTGTAGCCGATCCCCATACCGCTTGGGCAACAGTTGGATCAGGCTGGACTTCTCATCTCCCGCCACGTCCTGCTCCACGGCTGGACCTTTGGTCTTCCCCTCCGCCTCTTTCTCTGAGAACAACTTGGGCTGGCCTCTGGGGGAAAGAGAATATTATGGTCACTTTTAAGCACAAGGGGGCTCTCCCGAAAAGTGTTGTTTTGTTGAGAATTCGAAGTTAAAGTTTTTGGACCCTTGTTCGATTTCTTTAAAAAGACAAGGAGAGTTTTCTCAATAACCAAACAAATATACACACCAATGAAACCAAACTTCTCCTATAGGTAGGGCAATGCCTATTTTTGGTGTAGGCCAAGATTTCTGGAAACCCCCGAAATCTGGGTTAGCCACCTGGTCCTTAAAAGCGACCATAATATCAGTGGGTTTGTTTAATAACGTTTTTTAAAAATGTGTTTGTTGGTTCATTTTGGGACACCTGAACAGACATAAGGGTCTTGAACATCTAGCTCTCACTGGCAAAATTGAAGGTAGACGAGGCAGGGGTAGGCCCAGAACAACCTACTTAGGGAACCTAAACTAATGGGTAACGGGGAAAGATCAGGGAAACGTTGCTTTATTAAGAGCATCCAAGAAAAGGAATGAATGGAGAACCATGAT
>NW_004798008.1:377053-379170 GCF_000002075.1 Aplysia californica | reverse complement strand
CACACACACACACACACACCTAAAAAGAGCCCACTAGAACGCATTGCTCCCTGCTTGCTCTTGACGTGATTTATTATGTTAAAAGCTTTCACAATAAATCTCCTGAATATGATAAACAAAACACAAACAAACAAACAAAACATGCTCTTCCAAAAGACAACACAACCCGCGTGGAATATTTTTATAATAGGACGCGCTGACTTCCTTCCGTGGTCTAGCATTATAATGTCAACTAGGCCAACCTTTTCTCTCTCTCTCTCTCTCTCTCTCTCTCTCTCTCTCTCTCTCTCTCACACACACACACACACACACACACACGCGCGCGCACACACACACGCACAAACACATACACATAAAACCAAACATACAAAAACGGACAGACACACGAATAAAACGAAACACTGGTAGCAAGGAAATTGTGATGAAATAAAAATCCCAGACCAAAGAACAAACGTCTGTGGTGTAGCAGATAGACGCGTTGTGTCATACGCAGGAGACCTGAGTTCCATACCCGAGTATCTCCATCTTTTTGCTGGGATGTTGTTGTTGTTTTAAATGGGTGTTTTACGGCACTTGCAACACAATAAGGTCATATAAGTGCCGAAGATTTGAGGTGGAGGTGTTACTAGACAGTAAAAAACACAAAAAAGAAGGAGGAGAGATCAGGACGACACATGTTTGTTAGGAAAGATCTTAAGAAGAAGCAAACTGAAACCACACAGGAGCACCCGCCAACCACCCACTTTGGGATGTTGTATACCTCTTAGCTCGGGTTGACCCCAATAGGCAGGGTCAGAAATCCTGCCTCCCAAGTTATCTAAATTGTGAGTCTCGATGTGGTTGTTAAAACACATACATTAGACCAAAGTAAAGCTAATCCTGCGTCCGATCCGGACATTGGGGATTGCCTTGTTAGTGAGACAACTTTCTTGGCCTTCGGCATATTGTGGTAGGGTGGCCAGTTCCTTTCCACGCCGTCTTTACTTCCCCAACTCGAAGTCAGGTACCCATTACTGCTGGGTGGGCAGGAGGGAGCGAAAAAAAAATCCGTGTCCGAACCGAGGCTCGAACCAGGACTTTCCGCTTCAGAGACGAGCGCACTAACCGCTCCGCCACCGCACCCTCTATATAAGACAAAATTTTGAAAAAAGCAAAGCCAAAATAAAATATATTAATAAACAACTGACCAGGGAATCTGTTCACTTGACCGGAAGTGATGCCCGTTTGGTCAAAGAAGGTGTCATAGTGCCAGTAGATATCACAGGGCTGGTTGGGTGGACGGGGGTGGATCTGTGGAGAGGTGAGAGGGTGAGAGGTGAATGGTGAGAGGTGAGAGGGTGAGAGGGTGAGAGGTGACATGGCTGGCCGGGTGGACTGGGGTGGATCTGTAGAGAGGTGAGAGGTGAGAGGTGATAGGTGAGAGGTGATAGGTGAGAGGTGAGAGGGTGAGAGATGACAGGTGAGAGGGTGAGAGGTCACAGGTGGTTGGTGGTGAGTCGTGGGTGGATCTGAGGAGAGGTGGAGGTGATTGGAGGGGAGAAGGGGAGAGGTGAGAGGTGAGAGGTGAGAATGAGAGAAGTGAGAAGGGAGAATGTGAGAGGTGAGAGGCAAGAAATTGGTGGTCAGTGGTGGGACGGGGATCTATCTGTTGATATCTAAGAGGTGAGACGTGGTTGACGAACATATTCTAATTGCTACACAAAACACATTTAACTGAAGAAACCTTAGGACGAGAGAATCATGAATGTAGGTAAAATTAAGGGAAATACGTTGTTTAGTTTTGAGTAAACAGAAATACATCGACACAATGAGAGTCAACAATAGCGGGGCGGTTTATCCCAAATGTTCAAAAGGATTGTTCATTTTGTGATACAAGCACCAACTTTGGGCCTGGAAACGTCAAGAGCAATAAGGAAACAACAGAGTTGGCTGGAGCAGAGGCGCAGGACCTAGACCGTATTAAGTAAGACCCATCGGTTGTATTCGCAACATTCCAAACAGACGGAAACAACATGTTTCACAGCAGGAGAGTAAAGAAGAAGGATCTACGAGTGCCCGCCCTCCCCCCCATTCCAACCACCCACACAGACAGAAACAACAGGAGAGTAAAGAAGAAG
>NW_004798008.1:364611-374753 GCF_000002075.1 Aplysia californica | reverse complement strand
TCTCCCCCCCCCCTCTTTCCCTCCCTCCCATCTCCTCCACCACGTTCTCTGTGACTCACAAACACACACACACAAACACTCCACACTCCACACACCAGCGAACCAGCCAGCCAACAAATGGCGACCGATGCACGTGCTTTCGGGGTTGGAGCACAATGAATTATGAAAAAAAATCCCTAAATTACCATGTTTTTGTGGGGTCATGACGCGGTGGAATCAGGCGCTCGTCAATTTTTGGGCATATGGGTTTATTGGTTCAGTCTTACAGTCTATTCATTTGCCTTGCGTTTGACGGAAACATTACAATTTTCTAATCTTTCTTGAATAGACTTTGAAAATCGAGATGTTTGTGATCGATGGAGACGGAGGTCGCTCGGCGTCGGAGGTGGGGGTAAAAATTATCGAGAAAATGACTGCAGAAGTTTGGTGACCTACAAAGCCGTAGTGTACTTGAAAACTGCAAATTCCTCTCTGTGACCTTCAAGACAACTGTGTTTGTTTTAAAAGAGCGCTCGAATAGAATCGGACGGACATATCGGGCCAAGTTGTAGTTTTTATTTTACCCATCCATGTCAAGGAAAATCTGACTGGCTCCAAATGAATGAATACAATATCTTATGGGGCAACGTAGTGAAATCAGTCGTTCGTCAAAATAATGAAATCGTAGAAATCCACATGTACAAGCTTCAAAATGATACCAATAGCTCCATATGCCCCATAAAATTGACGAGCGCCTGGTTCCAACGTGTCGTAACAGTTCGCAATACATGAATAAATCTGACAGTGTGCACCCAAAGTGTACTGGATAATTCTTATTATAGGGTCGACAGGCCCAGGTTTCGCGTTACTCAAGCAAGACATGTTATTCAGCTTCTTTTTTTTATAGGCGTACGGGAAATAGGGCTCCCTTTGTCATACAAATAAAAAATTCAAATTCAACTTTTTGCTTTCAGGGAAAGTCAGTGCCCTGGTTTTCCATGTACGTTATTACAGACAAGACAAAGTGTTCATTTAAGAGAGGTTTACACTACAAAGCCATAGCTATTTATATATATATATATATAATGAAAAGTGAGTTATGTTTGTTTTTTAAAAGATGTAGTATGGTTTTACGGCGCTCACAACTGCATAATCAAGTCATATGAGCGCCAAGGGGTGGATGGATGTCAACAGAGAAGTCCAAAAGGGGAATCAGGCTTACTCTGCTCACCTCTCTAGCCTCAACAGCACAAAGTCTGCTTCGACTATCAAGCCCCCCCCCCCCCCCCTTGGAAATAGCAGTCCACATGAGAATGACAAACATACAAAAAAGTAGAGGAAAATGACGATAGCAATGATGAGGAAAGAAAAAGCTACAGTTCCCCCTATGTTGTTCCGGCACAGTATGAGCATAGCATTGATAAATCAGCCCATTTACAATTCTACTGTGCATAAGAACATGTTAATATCCCCCTCCCCCCTTTGGGAATAGCCTAAAGACACTTCAGTCAGTTGCACTGAAAAGTGTGGCTCCCATTCTCAAGAATAAAAACCACACAAGTTACAAACACATCTTCCACAATTTCCCTCTTAAACCAGTGGAGTGGTGTCGGTGGCCTAGTAGTTAAGCAACCGAACCCGTAATAGGGAGATTGCGGCTTTGGGGGTTCGAACCTCAGCTCGGTCCGACGTTGTGTTCTTGGAAAATGCACGTCCCATTTAGCTCGGTCCTTTCGAAGATGGACGTTAAACTCGAAGGTCTCGCCTCTTAAATAACCTAGTAGTGTTGCTAGGGGCGTTAAACTTTATAGCATTTCACCATTTCACTAACTGAGAATAACAAAGTTCTCTCTGATCAGTACCTATTTTTGAGAAATTTGACGTAAGAAATTATGAGTTTCACGACATGTCGAGTTGTTTCGATTGCAGTTCTTTGAATATCTTGATAACGACTCCGAAAAATCTTACAATTTGATAGAGCAGATCGAACATTTGGTTTCCGTCCTCATGGTCTTCAAGTCATTCAAAACGAAAAAAAGTTAGATAGAACTTTATAATTTTGAGGTAGCGATTTATTTTTTCTGACCAGGAGAAAAATGTGAACAGTTCGGGAGAAGACAAGAGAGGGCATTCCCTTACCCCACCCCCTCCCCCATCCTCCCCCCACTCCCCTCCCCCTCCCTCCTCTCCCTCCCCCACCCCATCCCCCTCCCCCCACCCCCCACCCCCCACCCCTTCCCCTCCCTCCTCCCACACGACAGTCGGCCACGGATGAGTTGATCTCGACAGTGGAGGGGAAAAAAAGATGAACTCAACCGAACATCCAGCCTAACCTCTGGGGTCGGGGGAAAATATCAGCGTAACTGGAGCTTAACCCAAGCGATTTCAACACAACACTACCCTAGAATAGGTCGCTTTTAAGGACAAGCGGGCTAAACCAGAGTTCGGGGGTTTCCAGAAATCTTGAACTAGATCTACACCAAAAGTGGACATTGCCCAACCTACAGGAGAAGTTTGGTTTCATTGGTGGGTATATTTGTTTGGTTATAGAGAAAACTCTCCTTGTCTTTTCAAGAATCTGAACAAGGGGCAAAAACTTTTTCTCAAAACAGCATTTTTCGGGATAGCCCCTTTGTGCTTAAGAGAGACCAATGACAAAGTTCTATCTGCTCAGTAGGCCTAGCTAGTTTGGAGAAATTTGGCTTTAAAAACTCTTTTTTTATGGTAGAGGGTTTTACAGCGCTCACAACTGTAGTATAGTATAAGGTTTTACGGCGCTCGCAACTGCTAAGGTCATATGAGCGCGCGAAACACAAGTTGTTCACCTTTGCAAAAGTTCACTTCACGACTGGTTAACTAATTTACTTTAAAATGCTAAAAAGTTAAAATATTTAAATTCGGTGTAAATACATTTGTGGTTTAAAACAACTCTTTTTAGTAACAATAAATTTTTTTTAATAATATCAGATTCACTCTACAACTCGCCATAAAGGCCAATGGCCTTTATAAAATTTAAAATTCTGCTGGGAACAACGACGGAAAAAATATCCTGCAATTTATTGCATTTATAATATTTCCTTCGGATCTCTCCAAAGTCTAGACATTCTGTTAAAATGTGTCTAATGGTAAAATCTGTGTCGCATCCGACACAGAACGGCTTCTCATCTCCCTGTAGGAGGTGCTCACAACTGCATAAGGTCATATGAGCGCCAAGGGGTGGGTGTCAACAGAGAAGTCTTTAAAGGGAATCAGACTTAGACTGCTCACCTCTCTAGCTTCAACAGCACAAAGTCTGCTTCGACTATCAAGGCACCCCGGAAATAGCGGGTCACAAGAGATCCTGACAAACATACAAAAGAAGTAGAGGAAAATGACAATAGTAACGATCAGGAAAGAAAAAGCAGCCGTTCCCTCTTGTAGATCAGGCACATTTATGAGCGTGACATGAGTCAGCCCATTTACAATTCTACTGTGCTTGAATGAGAAATGTCCCCCCTTTGGGAATGGCCTAAAGACACTACAGTCAGTGGCACTGCCCCGGGGGGGGGGGGGGTTAAAAACTTTGAGTTTCACCAAGTATCAAGCTTTTTCGAATGAAATTCTTTTGAATGCCTTGATAATGGTTCTATATAATCTGTCGATTTTGATAGAGCAGATAGAACATTTGGTTTCTGACCCCATGCTTTTAGTAACTCAGTTCGCTGACCTCTTTATTTATTGGCCTAGAACGGAAGTTTTAACAGCAGGTGTAGTTACAGCTTTTGCAAAAGTTGCGTACTCATATACGTACAGGGTGGTAAAAAAACAAAACAACAACAACCCCTGTACAACTTGTTTTGTGAATATTTTCCTCCATACTGAAGTTTTGGGTTTCAGATTTGAATGTAATATTTGGAAGCCAAAAGGAATTTGTTTGATATTCGTTTTAGATAAGTCCATAGAATGGTTCTGCTCTATAGGACGCATTAAAAGAACAACCCATTTTCAACCTTGTCCTCATTTTCGTAGCATGACGCACCGGTTCGCATTAGGCCCACCACAAAAAGTTGCCACATCCCGCCATATCACAAACTACAGCAGTCTAACTAGTCAACAGTAGTTTACAGATAGTATTTTTCCCAAATTGTGTTTTTCGAGCTGAGATCATGGTTGAGTTTAGTAAAGAGCAGAGAGCTTTTTGTATTGAACATTACCTCTCCACAAACTCACCATCCCTGACATTTCGTAAGTTCCCCACACGGCATGTAAAGACAGAATGTTTAGATGCCTTCAAGACCTTTTGTGACATGAGTAGAGAAGTTCCGTCAGTTTGGATCTATAGCGAATAAGAACTTTTAAAAATTGTTTAAAATGACGACTTCAGGTCCAACACGCACCATGAGCAGCCGTTTAAACAGCACCAGGGTGCAGATTTCAGCAGCCGAGTCCCATGAGACATCTGTCCGTAGACGATCTGCAGCTTGGACTTTCCTACACCTCAACAGTCAGCATTCTCAGGGCAAATCTTTACCTACGACTGTACCATGTTCATCTTCGCTAGGCCGAGATGACATGGATCAGAGCACGACAATGTGTTCATGATTCCTCAATTGTCTTGAAAAGCGGAATCATTTCCTCGATGACATTAAAATTTTGGTTTAGTGAAAAGCCCATTTCCACTCTGCGGGATATGTTGACTCCAAAATTGCTGTCCATTGGGCACCCCACTCGCTAAGGTCTCTAGAAGCCGTTTCATACTGAATAATATATTATGTACTTTACGTGTAGCTTTAAATACTCATGGGTTAGCAGGTCCTTGAGTTTGGGCGCCACTGAAATTTCGAACAACGTGTTAAAAATGCCGCGTCGAGTTCAAAGGAGGGCATGCAGAGCACTGCTTCTAGGAATTCCAGAATGAAATCGTTAGTTCTTAAACTTTATGAAAGAATTTAAATACTGTTTGAATGTTACAGGGATGGACAATTAAATGTCAAAGAGAAAATGAAAAGAAGTCAAATAATCTTTTCACGATTTCCTTTACAAGATTTTTTAAAAATTGTGAATTTGTGTTTTGGGGTGTCTTTTTCTTAAGCCTTTTCCGTCTTCCAAATAAGTTTTTTCCCCGTGGATTTTATATCAAACAAATTCCTTTTGAATGAATTATGTCTGTTCCAAATTACAGCGTTCTATAACAATTTTTGTGAGAGATATTGAGGAAAAAAGTTGTACAATAATATTTGGATCACCCTGTATTTAACGGGAAAGATAGTCTTATTATGGTTTTGTTCAAATGTCTTTAATGAACATGTCGGTAACTGTTCTGTACAAATGTCGATGGAAACGTCTCAGCTAGCGTTGTATGCTTCCCGAGAAGTCGATAATATTTCTGGGTGTTCTAGGATCTAGTGGGGGTAATAGCAATACTTGTTACAGATTGCAAAGCGCATAGAGCTTGCTGTCGTGCGGGGATTTTTTTTTTGTAAGTGTTTTACGGCACTCGCAACTGCATGCGGTCATAATATGAGCGCGCGGGACACATAAAACATTTTCAGTTGGTAGAAAATTTTGAATGTTGCCCTTGTTGCGGCTGAAGCCTACTCTTTTATAATCGATTTTGGACCACCAAAGTGACCAAAGGACCTTTAACGTGTGCAACTTGCACACGGGACCCCCGAGATTTTTTCGGCCTCGTCCGAGAAGACTAGGTGTAGATCTTTCCTACCAGAAGATCAGGGGTGCGGCTGAAAGGCAGCAGGGCGCCAAGGAGTAGCAGTAGAAAGACTGCAGAAAGAGTTAGGAGCCCAGAGTAGGGGACAAAGAAGGTGAGGGGGTGGGGGCAGAAAGTAGAAACGAAATAAGACGACAAAAACATTATTGTAGAGCAGGAAAGGTTGTGAAAGGAGAACATTTTAGAGGAGAAAATTGTCCGTCGTTATCCGGGTTCGAATCCGGGACCTTTGAATGAGAGGCGAACACCTTAACCTCTAGGCTACGAGAGCCCCCTGCTGGGACGTGCCGATGTGCTCATTACAAATACTATATATATATCGTCGACACCCTGTACGAAGCCAGGAAAAACTACAGGAGAGATAAAGAACAGTTTTATTCTTTTCACAGCTGTACATGTACCTACTTTGTGTTCGTTTTTCTCTTTTTTTTTGGGGGGGGGGGGTTCTTTTTCAATATTTAGAATTTGAATTTTGACAGATTCCTTCACAAGCGCATTATGCAAGCCACATCACTGATTAAGAAACTGCAAGGAAAGAAATTCAGACTTTTGTTTTTAGTAGTAGATCTACATTTGTATTGATCGGCTGGAATATGATTTTAGTAATAAAAAAATAATGAAAATCACAACAACAAAAATAAAACACCCCTCTCCCCCTCCCCCCCCACCCTCACACACACACACACACACACACACACACACACACACACACACACACACACACACACACACACACACACACGCGCGCGCGCACACACATATTGTCGAATAAAGGGTTTAAGCTTTTATTCCTCAAATTTCCTCAAAGAGTGAAAAAAAAAACCCAAACAAAAGAGTTACACTTTAACCCCCACCCACCAACCACCCCGCGAATCCAGCTCTGTATAATAATCTCCTTGGAACAAGTATACCGTGTGACCTCGTTGAGCCCGCACTTTTAGAGGAGGTTACAAAGCAAGCTCTTTGGTTACACGTTTTGTTTTGTTGTTTTGTTTGTTTTTGTTTTTGCTTGTTCCACAATCGTTTATATACGAGGTCGGGGAGCAGTGTAGTGTATGTGTGAGAATAATATATATATATATATACATATATATATATATATATATATATATATATATATATATATTTGTCTCTCTCTCTTTGTCTCTCTCTGTCTCTCTCTCTCTCTCTCTCTGTCTGTCTGTCTGTCTGTCTGTCTGTCTGTCTGTCTGTCTGTCTGTCTGTCTCTCTCTCTCTATCTATCTATCTATCTCTCTCTCTCCCTCTCTCTCTCTCTCTTTGAGTATGTATGTGTGTGTATATATAATGTGTGTGTTTGTGTGTGTGTGTGTGTGTGTGTGAATTTGTATGTGTATGAGTGAGTGTATGTGAGTGTGTGTGTGTGTGTGTGTGTGTGTGTGTGTGTGTGTGTGTGTGTGTGTGTGTGGGTGGGTGGGTGTGTGTGTGTGTGTGTGTGTGTGTGTGAGAGAGAGATTGTGAAAGTTCTTGTGTGTTTGTATTTGTGTGTGCGTGTGTGTGTATGTCTCTATGTGTCTGTGTGGGCCGTGTGTGTGTGTCTGTGTGTGTTTGTGTCTGTGAGTGTGTGCACGCGCATGAGCCCGCACACACTGATTAACATCCAGAAAACAAACGTGGGTCCATCTTCTTTCTTCACCAACCAAAGTTTTATCTAGTTGACAGCACAATGCTCAATGTCCCATTGTATACATGTACTGGATTTCTAAAGTTGTTTTTTTTTTTTGGGGGGGGGGGGTTTATTAGTGTTTTACGGAATTCGCAACTGTTTTAGGTCATACAAGCGTGCAGGACAAACATTTTCAGTTGGTAAGAAAGGAGGTGAGAGGGTGGGGGAAGAATGGGGAGACGAAATAAAGCAGACGACAGAGTATTGTTCGAGAGCTGGAAAGGACGTAAGAGGAGAACATTTTAGAGAAGAAAATTTACCGTAGCTATTCGGATTCATACCCCAGCCCTATTAATTGAATGAGAGGCGAACGCCTTAACCTCTCGGCCACGAGAGCCCCCTGTAATTGTCCGAAACGTCGCACCTGTTTGCTGTGATGATAAGCTGAGTCAATGACGCAAACTTATCCCACACAGACCCATCTCCATAGCGCGGACACAATGAGAGTTTTAGGGTCCTTGGGTGTACCTGATGACCTCTGTACTAAAACATGTCATGCACACTGTAGAAAGGGGGGCTCTCGTGGCCTAGAGGTTAAAGTGTTCGCCTCTCATTCAATAGGTCCCGGGTTCGAGCGACGGAAATTTTTCTTCTCTAAATTTTCTCCTTTCACATCCTCTCCTGCTCTCTGGCAAAGTTCTGTCGTCTGCTTTCGTCTCCACTTTCTGTCCCCACCCCCTCACTTCCTTTGCTCCCTGCTCTGGGCTCCTGAATCTTTCTGCAGCTTTTCTACTGCTACTCTTTGGCTCCTTCTTGCTGCTGTCTTTCAGCCACACCCCTGATCTTCTGGTAGGAAAGATCTACAGGCTACACCTAGCCTTCTTGGACAAGGGCGAAAAATCTCGGAGGTCCCGTGAGCAAGTTGTGCACCGTTTAAGATCCCTTGGTGGTCAAAGATCGATGCCGGCGGGCTCGGCTCTTTACAAATTTAATATTTCGCCCAGGCACTGTACTTTGGCCGCCACCCGGGCAAAATTAAAAATTTCCTACCAACTGAAAATGTTTATTGTGTCCCGCACGCTCATAATTATGACCTTTCACAGTTGCAAGGGCGGTTAAACACTAACCAAACAAAATATTTAAAAAATAATAAATAAATAAAAACACACGCACAAAAAACAACACAAACCCAGGACAATTACCTATGCCCCTTGCAGGGCTGCACACTCAATTGGAGATCACATTTATTTGATTGAATCCGGGTCAGTGTCAGATTTTTCCTTCATGGACGAGGCAAACGTGTGCACAAAGCTATATATATATATATTAAAGAGGAATTGGGAGGCTTTGTGCACAAACTCCTCCCTTATTACCTAACCCACACCTTTGAAACTTTGCCGACGTTTACAGCATCCATGTGGCTGGGACATAACTTTAAAAAATCCACGCAAACTGCTTTCTCTGATTTTTCCAAAATGCTTTGTTTCGTCCACACAGATTCTTGGGAAAGTCCGTCTTCTAAGACGCTATTATTGTAAACAAGTGAGGTTTCTGTTCACTAGCCGTGCGCACTGTTTCACACCTTTGAAATTCTGGAGTGTACTACCACGAAAGCGGGAAAGAGAATCAATTTGTACATCTATGATTACTATTAATACTATTATATATTTGACAACTAAGAAAAACACGTGAGTCACTTTTCTCTCAAGATGTATTGCTCCATTCCAGTAGAGTGTAAATATAGTAGGCCAATGACTTCCAGTTGATGTTAATGCACAGATCATTCCTTTTATCGAAAAGGGACCCAGCTAGTGTTTTATAAGTTTGCAAGTCGAACCGGTCATATCGTGTCGAAACAAAGGTAGATTTTGACACTCCGTGAAGGAAAATTTAGCTGTCTCCAACTCAATCCAACAATGAATCCTACTGGTGGTGCACACTAGGTATTTATAGCTTTCGTCATTGAGATAGCCGATCATCCCATCAAGCACATCCGACCTTTCGGACAACTGCGCCCTCCTTTAGTCTGAGCGACACTAGTTGTCCAAAGAGACAGTGGCTGGCTTGACGCTCAAATCAGACAGATGGCTTGGCGTTGGCTATGTGGCATGTAAGTTTTTGAGTGTATAGAGGAAAGTGGGGATCAATGGGATGACTCTGTAGCCTATCAGATGGGGCGGGAGGGGGGAGGGGGATAAATCATCAGGGATTACGAGGGATAAACAGGGAGTCTCGCAGCACGCTGTGTAGTGTGTTGTTGGTTTGAGTAAAGAGAAGACCGGCTTATATTTGTTCTCTCTCTCTCTCTTTGTGTGTGTGTGGGTGTGTGTTTGTGAGTGTGTATGTGTGTATGTGTGTGCTTGTGTGTGTGTGTTTATGAGTGTGTACGGGTAACGGAGAAAGATCAGAGAAACGTAGCTTTTTTAAGAGCATCCGAGCAAAGGAAAGAATGGAGAACCATTGTCGCCGATGTCTGTCGCAGATCTGGCACTTGATGATGAGGATGATGTCACAAGTGCCGTAAAACTCTAATTAAAACAAATTAGACAGACGATGCACTTGAGGACAAGTACGGACAGGTAAGAAGGAGCTATGCTACGCTCTACTCAGTACCAGCCACCCTCCAACCGCCCTTGACCCAGTTTGAGATTCTGCCCTATCAGTACTATCTGAGGCCACAGGAAATCGATGACAATCTGAGGTGAGAAATCAATGGACCATAGCCGGCTAAAAAAAGAACCTCTACTTAGTTTCCTTGTTGAGTTTTTCCTCGTGTTCTTTTTTTCTGTGGCAGGTTCAATTTTACATGCGGTCATTGTAAGTCAGAAGAGA
>NW_004798008.1:352885-354471 GCF_000002075.1 Aplysia californica | reverse complement strand
TTTCCAATCTATATATACGATAAATACGACTTTCACGAAAAAGGTTACTGAGATCTAACTTTGTCCCCACTCAGAGAAGGCCTGCAACCGACATCTGCTAATGATGGAGTTATTCAATTCCTTGATCTATGAACACGGTAATGAAGACAGTCCTTTTTGTGTTTGTTACTCTCTTGTAACACTTCTAATCTACGGCACTTATATGACCTTATTGTGTTGCAAGTGCCGTAAAACTCTTACTAAAACTAAGCTAAGCCAGTGATACATTGTGATGGAGATTATATTACGTGTACACTGGGAACTGACGACAAAACGACCTCGTCTTCGCCATGATTAGACGACTTTTGTGGTGGGAACTGACGACAAAACGACCTCGTCTTTGCCATGATTAGACGACTTTTGTGGTGGGAACTGACGACAAAACGACCACGTCTTCGCCATGATTAGACGACTTTTGTGGTGGGAACTGACGACAAGACGAATGCGCGCGGGTGGGGTGGGGTGGGTGGTGTTTGAGAGGAAATGTTTGTCGAAGAGTTAGGGATAGAGAGATGGAGAAAGAATGGAGAACAGGAGAAAGGGCAACAAAGGGAGATGGAGAAATAGAGATTAGTTTGGCAGACAGACAGACAGACAGACAGACAGACAGACAGACAGACAGACAGACAGACAGACAGACAGACAGACAGACAGACAGACAGGGATCGAGATAGATAAATAGATAGAAAGAGAAAGAGAGAGAGAGAGAGAGAGAGAGAGAGAGAGAAAGAAAGAAAGAGAGAGAAAGAGAGAGAGAGAGAGACCCAGAGACACAGAGAGATACAGAGAGAGAGGGAGAGAGAGCGATACAGAGAGCGAGAGACAGAGATACAGAGAGAGACAGAGATACAGAGACAGACAGAGATACAGAGAGAGAGACAGAGAGAGAGAAAAAGGGAGAGAGTCAGAGAGATACACACAGAGACAGAGAGAGAGAAGCATCGTGGCGTAACGGAGGAAGACAATGGCGTGTGGTTGCCGGTATCGATGTAGCGACCGACTGGCTATAAAAACTGAATGAACGGCCCACATTACGCGCTGTGGCCATCGATCTTCTTGTATTCATAGATAACGAACACAGACCCTAGCTGCATTACTAATCGATTCCTACAGGTTTTCTGTCTAGTCCACCAAAGATCGTACATAACAAGATAGTTCACTCCTCTCTTTGAGCCAATTAAAAACGTGTCCTCAAAATCCGGTGGTGTCCTGTTTGAAAAAGCGCGGACTTTGCGAAGAGAGTTACCCTACTTGTGTGAGAAAAAAAAAAGTGAAACTAACAGACTGTGCTATTCCTATTCTTCTTCTGGAGAAACGGAAGAGAGCTTCAAAACAAAGACTGCAGCGCCATCTGAACCAATGCGCGGACTTCCGCTGACAATTTTTGGGCCGAGTGAACTATCTTGTTATGTACGATCTTTGGCTGCATTACTAATCCATTCGTACCTTTATTGTCCTTTCTAGTGCACCGATTACCGTGGCAGGGATCATAAAAGCGGAAGTCCATCACACACGCCGTTTCAGATGACGTCACTGGAAGAGGGGGG
>NW_004798008.1:351023-352656 GCF_000002075.1 Aplysia californica | reverse complement strand
TATATATATATATATACACACATGTATATATACATTTGGTGGAGGGGGCGGAGGGGGGATGCGAATGATTTATTACAAAAAAAAGAATACATTTGAGTTTGACTCTACTTTTCCGTCATGTAAAGCGCATGAGCTTGCTGTCGAGAGGGGATCATAAACACTGTTTTCAGCAAGGCTATTTATCCTATCTTATCATCATTCATTATCATTATTCACAGCACAGAACCAAACTATTTTCGCACCCTACAAATAACAGGCAGCGTTCTCTTTTTTTCCAATTTATGAATTCAAAATCTGAACGGTTTAACAGCATCCATTCTTCCAGTCAGGACATAGATCCATACAGTGTAGTCTAGCTCTATAAGGTAATCTATGCCGCACTGGGCTATGCATGGTGGTGTTTGAAATAAGAAGAGGGATAAAAGAAATGTTTAAAAAGAAAAAAAAAAGAAGAAAAGACCCTCCCCTCCCCAACAAACACCCACACATACACACACATATTATACCCACACATATACACACATGCACACACATATTATACACACACATATACACACATACACACATATACTCACACACATACACATTATTATACACAAATACACACACACACATACACCTATATACCCACCCACCCCCACACACACATACACACACACACACATACACACACGCACACATACACACACACACACCTATACACCCCCCACACACACACAAACAAAACCTTAAAAAAAAAACCTCCAACGAAAACCTGTTTTAGATCATGGCTTTTTGTGCTGCCCTCATGTAGAGAACTATCTTTGCCATTGGTGTGAGCTTGACCATGACAGTCAGAGACACGTGAACTTTACGGGCGAATATTTCTGCCGTTATTTTAGAACGCGTAGGCCTACAGTATTAATGTGAGGCAGCGTGGTGAAACAAGGCGCTCGTCAAAATACAGGAATCGGAGAAACCGGCATTTTTCCGAAAGTTTGGACATTTTTATCGAATTTTTATCGAATCTTTATCGAATCTTTATTTTAGGGATCAACCTCTTTCATGCCCATATAAAAGCACATTTATTCCATGTGAATTTTACTGAAAAACATTGATTAAAGGCACAAAACATGTAATTTTTCTGTTTTCAAGGAATTTTAGCTATTGGAGTTACCAAACTTTGGCAACCATTTCCTCGCAAATTTCCCTCCTGAAACCAGGCGACCTCACGCTTTCTTTTCCGTAAAACTAAACGTGCAGCATTGTTTTGGACAGTTTGAAGTCTTTTAACTTTCTCCAGTGATATTCCTGATAACAAGGAGTTACTAAAATCGAGTTTTGATAAAATTAAGCTAGTTACTAGTAAAGCAGTATACTTAGCATTGGTGAGATGACGTATTTTACTAATTTTTCTTATTTCTCAATACATGCAGCTGATTAGACGATTTACTTCAGCCGACATTGACAAACTGGAATCAAAATAGATGCCAAGATTCCTAACTTTTCTTGAAAATGCAATTTTTGCATCACCAATTGTAATGTGACCGTGGTCATCCTCTTTAACAGACTTTGAATTGCCTGCCAGAATGACTTCTGTTTTATGATCATTCAACATCAATATATTTTTGTTCATCCAGATTTTCACTAAGGC
>NW_004798008.1:347123-349759 GCF_000002075.1 Aplysia californica | reverse complement strand
TGTATGTATGTATGTATGTATGTATGTATGTATGTATGTATGTGTGTGTATGTATGAGTGTGTGTGTATGTGTGTATGTATGAGTGTGTGTGTATGTGTATCTCTGTGTGTATGTGTGTCTGTGTATGTATATGTGTGTGTGTGTGTGTGTGTGTGTGTGCGTGTATGTGTGTTTGTATGTGTGTACATGTGTCTGTATGTACGTGTGTCTGTGTGTCTGTGTGTGTAGATATTATATATGTGTGTGTCTCTGTGTGTGTGAGAGTGTGTGTGCGTGTGTGTGTGTGTGTGAGTGTGTGTGTATGTGTATGTGTATGTGTATGTGTGTGTGTGTGTGTGTGAGTATGTATCGTCGCCCATCTCACAAAAGGGCGTATCGTCAAAATTACCGGTTTTGAGTTAACACCACCATGGTATGTCGGGTAGTGAGATCTATCTTCTCTCAAAGCGGCGTATCGATAGCTTTAAAAATGGCGGAGTTATGAGCAAAAAGCATTTAGCCCTTTAGCTCTCGGGCAGGAAACTGCATCTCACATAGAGGCGTATGCCTTCTTACGCCCCTCTGTGAGAATATACACGGAGGTATGTGACCGTATACGAGGCATGTGACCGCATACGCCGTGGTATGAGATGTTTCCTGTTGTGAGAATATACACGGAGGTATGTGACCGCATACGCCGTGGTATGAGATGTTTCCTGTTGTTTTCTTACTTGTAAATGAGGGGGATGCATCTCATTTCATGTTTAGTAGTCTTGCGATTCTTTCTCGCTGCATCATTGAGGGACTTTTATACGCTTCTTTACCATTAGTTCAAGTAGACACGTGTTGTTTGGGTATCTGTGCTTTAAATTTCGTCCTTGCTTTCAGCGTTTGATGTTCATGCTCCCATAAAGTGATGGTATCTTAGCTCATGTGTAAGCTTATAAACATTCATTTTTTAAACTATTTTCTACAAGTAAAAGTTTTCATTAGGTCCATGAGTCCCCAAAGATGTGGTATTGCAGAAAGTTCTGATTATATTGACGATTTAGATGCTGACCCGTCTTTCCAACCTGGTGTCTGTGTCATGCAAGAAGGACATATTTGCAGCTTGTGGAAGGTGTGTATTGCTCCTGTGCTATACATACTGTCACTTTGTGGAAGGTGTGTATTGCTCCTGTGCTATACATACTGTCACTTTGTGGAAGGTGTGTATTGCTCCTGTGCTATACATACTGTCACTTTGTGGAAGGTGTGTATTGCTCCTGTGCTATACATACAGTCACTTTGTGGAAGGTGTGTATTGCTCCTGTGCTATACATACTGTCACTTTGTGGAAGGTGTGTATTGCTCCTGTGCTATACATACAGTCACTTTGTGGAAGGTGTGTATTGCTCCTGTGCTATACATACTGTCACTTTGTGGAAGGTGTGTATTGCTCCTGTGCTATACATACTGTCACTTTGTGGAAGGTGTGTATTGCTCCTGTGCTATACATAGTCACTTTGTGGAAGGTGTGCATTGCTCCTGTGCTATACATACAGTCACTTTGCGGAAGAAACAGGCTCGAGGTAGTCTTTAAAAAAAAACCCAAATAGCGTCATGAGTAGAAAACGGATAAAGCCAGAAGAGAATAACTGTTGTCGTTGGATATTGTACTCAACCTGAAAATTTCATGACAGAAGGTGCTGTCAAAGAAGTGACTGCTCAGAAAGGTCTACAGTCCAATAAGTATAACGAAGCTAACCACAAAGGACATTTTGGAGATGAGTTCCTTAGTCCTATAACGGCAACACATTTTGGCGCGCACAGGATTTGAGACAGGTATGAATTTGAAAGCTATAAGAAATATGGTCGAAGCTGTCACACTATTGCGAATGAAACACACGAGGAAATGTTCCAGCAATATTACAGACTTGGAGACTATCACCTACAATGTGAGTTCGTTGTTGGTCACATTGACTGCTCTGAATCTATGAAAGGGACGAGCTGTTCTCACGGACAGAAAACCAATACATATTACTTGACTGTCGATGGAATACCGCCATCTATAAGACAACATCAGCTGTTGCTATTGAAGTAGAAAAAAGAGGATGATGATACCCAGCAACTGTCAAAGAAAGAGATGAAAAACTTCCCACCCTTATTAATGCTCATATTGCGAGGTTCCCCGCTGTTGACTCACATCACTGCTGTAGGTCAGTTTCGAGTGAAAAGGACTAGCTCTCAAGCCTGAACTGAAGAGGAGACAAAACAAAGGCTGAACAATCGCATCCAAGGAAAAGCCAAAGTGAGAAAACTTAAAGAAGATGCTTTCAGCTGCAATATAATCACAAACTGAAGTGATATTATGGAACAGACTCAACAGAGACTATTCAATAACTATTTATTTCCTACAAACCCACAGTACCAAACAGTGACCTTTAAGACCCAGAAAAATCAAGTCAAAGATGTTCCATTGAACAGCCTAAAAAACTCCCTATAGCCAAGTACACCTTTTCATCCGACTGGAGGAACACACAATGTTCTTCTAAATCTGCCACATTTATCTTTCTTAACAAACACTTGCGCAATATTTCATTGATAAACAAAGTATTATGGGCTAAAACGTTTATAAGGTATTACACAAATTCATTACACATACTGAGAATTTATC
>NW_004798008.1:298541-344967 GCF_000002075.1 Aplysia californica | reverse complement strand
GAGCTTTGAAGGATGGCTCAGGACAGAGATAAATGGAAGGAGCTTGTATGTGGCCTATACCCTGCCAGGGGTGAAAGGCATTGATGATGACGTACGTGTGTTTGCATATATGTAGGCTACGTGGGTATGTGAGTGTATGCGTGTGTGTTTTCCTTTCGTCGTTGGCGCTTCTCGGCCTGGTTGTTTCTAAGGCTGCTCTCTAGCATTATACATGTACAGTCAAACCTGTGTAAGACGGCCACCCATTGTCATGAAGAAAAGTGGCCGTATAAGACAGATCTTAGGCAGGACTGATCAAGATGAAGAAAACAAACCATTCCCATCTGAGGTCCCAATCGAAAGTAGGTGCATTGTTGTTTGTTTTTTTGTTGTTGGTGGTGGTGGTGGTGGTTTGAATTTTTAAAATTTTTATTTTTATTTTGTTGCTGATTTTGCACAATGGTGACAATAAAACGAAATGTATCAGATGAGGAAGACCGAGTGAAATGTCAAAACAAACACATGGGTCGCCACCACTCGGAGAACGAGCGACGTTTCTGTCACAAGTTCATGTTGACGTCCTTTGTTACTTTGTTACAGACTGGGTAAACAGTGACCACTCATCTCACGTACGATTTGTGTATGAGTTCTGGGCGGGGCTTATGGGTTATGAGGGATCACACGCTTACCTCACCAGCAGCTGGACATTGGTACCTATTGGTCAACAGTGGGAGGGGCTACCTAACAACAACGCCAGGAGATTGAATTATGACGGCTCGCCCACAACGCCAGGGGCCAATGCACAATTTATGACAAAACGTAATCGAGTCACTGAGGTGGCCGTCTTAGACAGGTGTTATTACTTGGTGTGATAGGGGTTGTGTGTTAAAATATGGTGGCCGCGGCCGCGTTGGACAGGTGCCCGTTTTACACGGTTAAATTATATAGAAAAAAAGCAAGGGAGGAATGGAAAGTGGCCGTTTATACAGGAGACCGTCTTATAGAGGTGGCCGTCAGGGCAGGTTTGACTGTAGTTCTAAATCTAAGGGATCCTCTACTATCTGTCCCCGTGGGGTTTTTTTTGCACCCTGCATAATTTAGTAAATTTGATCATTTTTTGCATAATTTCGCATTATTTTCCTTTATCATTCTTCGTTAAAATTAACAGATTCGCATAATTTCACATTTTTGGGCTTAATTTGCATAATTTCTGAATTTTTCTTGCATAAAACGACGGGGACAGTACTATAAGCAAAACACTACACAAGAATGCCATTGGCTCAACAATGCTTTATTCAATAAAAATCCACCGTGTGTGTGTACATACAAGTCAGAGTCGAACTACAAATGTGGAGTATGCTGACAAGATGAGTTACTTCTCGGA
Organism: Aplysia californica; assembly: GCF_000002075.1. Lineage (NCBI taxonomy): Eukaryota > Metazoa > Mollusca > Gastropoda > Aplysiida > Aplysiidae > Aplysia > Aplysia californica. The sequence goes on along the minus strand of NW_004798008.1, from coordinate 343,604 downwards.
TTCAAGCCGTATGGAAATAGTTACATCGTGCTTTTTATAGGTGAAGTTTTTACCATGTATAAATATGAAATAATAAAAAGGAACGTTATACTTAAAGAATATTGCATCAATAAAAAATCTACAATTTGACCCCAGTGTCGACTTTTGGCCAATATCTCCATTTGTGGATTGCGAGAAGTAACTCATTTTGTCAGCACAACTCACAAATGTAAAAACTATGCATGAATTACTTTCCTTTACAATTTTTTTTTCCAACGGAAGGCGTAAATTAAAATAGCCTACATGTACAATATTTGTTCGAGTTAAAAACAGATTTGTAAGAAGTGTGCAGCTGAATTATTTTTGTTTACAATATTGATTTTTGTTTACAATATATTGATTTTTGTTTACAATATTGATTTTTCAACATGATGAAAAACTCTGCTCAACATAAAACATTCCAGAGTTGTTTCTAATAATTAAAATGTTTGTTTGTTTTGGTGAGTGTTTTACGCCGTTTGCAACTGAAAAAAGGTCATATGAGCGCGCGGGACACATTCATAATCAGTTCTGGTTGGAATTAATTTTGAATGTTGCCCGGGTGGCGTCTGAAGCTTACTCTTATAGATTTTGGAGCACCGAAGGATCTTTAACGTGCGCAACTTGCACACGGGACCTCCAAGATTTTTCGCCCTTGTCCGAGAAGACTAAGTGTTAGACCTTACCAACCCTACCTATCATGGGGTGTGGCTGAAAGACAGCAGTAAGGAGCCAAGGAGAAGCAGTAGAAAGGCTGCAGAAAGAGTTTATCATTCTTTGTTAAAATTAACAGAATTGCATAATTTCACATTTTTGGGCTCAGTTTGCATAATTTCAGAATTTTTCTTGCATAAAACGACGGGGGACAGCCTATTGAAAGAAAGGCGAACACTGAAACCTTTTGACCACGAGAGCCCCTGCATCCCCCTCCCCTCCCCCACAATATCATGTTTGTTTTCTAAATGTTCCACAAAAAGGCGTGGGTCTTGGACATATATGTGAGTGTGCGCGTGTGTGTTTGCGCGTGTGTGTCTCTTTGTGTGTGTGTGTGAGGCATTGTGTGTATGTCTTTGTGTGAGTATGTGTATGTGTGCGTTTGTATGTGTGTGTGCGTGCGTCTGTGAGTGACTTTATGTGTGTGTGCGTGTGTGTGTGTATGTGTGTGTGCTTGTGTGTGTGTGTGTGTGTGTGTGTGTGTGTGTGTGTGTATGTATGTATGTTGTTTAATAGTCTCACCTGCACCATGAACATTTTCTGTCCCTTATTTCATCTGTAAGTTGAGTGAAAATTCTGCATTGTTCAGCACTTAGAGCCCTATAAGATTAGGCGTTATAAATTCCCATTATTAATATTATTATTATTGTTGTTATTATTTTATTGTTTTTATTATTGTTACTATTCTTATTGTTATTATTGTTATTATTTTATTATTGATTATTATTATTATTGTTATTGTTATTATTGTTATTATTGTTGTTATTGTTATTATTGTTGTTATTATTGTTATTGTTATTATTATTATTGTTATTATTACTATTAATATCATGAATATTATGATTATTAATATCAAAACCACAAAAGAAACTAATGCAATAATCAATAGTCTCTACAGTGGGCAATTTGGTAATTTCGGTGGGCAGTTGGGGGGTAACCCAGATAGGGGACAAGTCGTGTTATTCAATACTCTACTTGCTTGGAAATACTTGGAAATACACGTAAGAGAGAAGTACTCCCCCCCCCCCACCCCCTACCATTTCCTCTCCCTCTCTTTTTCCCTCACTCACCCTAACCCCCTCTAAAAAAAAATTAGAATTAAAAAATCCAGAGGATTGGCATCTGCGGTTTCGCACCGTGAATACAAAAGGGACTTGTGGGTATATGAAAAAGCACAAATATATATATATGTGTGTATATATAATATATATTATTAATATGATATTTAAATACTTGTTATTTATTACATGGTGCATCATGCCCACAACCCATATATATATTAATATTGTACATATCTTCTTCGGACAGCTGACCAGATATTTCTAACTTACAAGACCAAAATTTCAAAAACTATTCTTATTGCATATATCATAAAATGTATCAGTTGTATGAGCTCGAGAAATGTTGTGGCGAAATTTAACTTCTACGTGTTGAAAAAAAAAGGGAGAAAAAATGTGTCACAGCGCAGTGGAATCTGGCGCTGCTTGTCAATTTTTGGGTGTATGGAGTTATTGGTATAGATCTAATCTTAGTTAAAGCTTTGCTTTTGATGAAAAAAAATACCCATATATTTTATCTTGAATAAAAGTCGAGATATACTGAAGGAGGTGACGCCAACTTGCCGGCAAGAAAATGGCCACCAAAGTTTGGTGACTTCCATCCAAAGCTTGAGAAAAACCGCAAATTTACATTTTTTTTTTGCGCCTTTGGTCAATGCTTTTCAGTAAAATCCACACAGAAATGTGTTGTTAAATTGACATAAATGGGGCTGAGTCTAAAACAGAAAAAATCGATAAAAAAAACCCACCGAAGTGTCGGAAAAATGCGTTTATCTTCTATTTCATTATTTAGACAAGCGACCGAGTTCACCACGTTGCCTCACAAATGCATATGATAATGTAGGAACCGTACAACTGTAAAAAAACAACTAAACAGTCTTTTTCTCTCTTCAAAAATAATGTTTCTTTCTAAACTAAGTACATTTGAACAACCTGCCAGTGACTCGTGTTAATACACGGTCCATTATGTCCCTTCACAGATGAGGTAGTGAGGTTACTGGATGAACAGTTACTTATTTTCCTTTTGTTACTAGATGAACAGTTACTCATTTCCTCATTCTTAAAAAACAAACAAACCCATCTTCGATTGACCAATCAAAAACCAGAAAACAGCCTACAAAACTTTTATTCTAAATCATGTTCGAACATGAACTGCCCATTTTGACATAAACATTATGAATATTTTCAAAGTGGAAAGTATACATACGTTTTGTAACCCAGGACAGATAAAACACAGACAGATCAAGATAAAATTCCCTATTTAAGGGTGAACTTTCGATTGCATAATTAACTATGTAAAATGTAAGTCAAGTTTCCACAAATTGAAGGAAATAATAATATATCTATGAGTGACACACCTCACAATCATGCCCAAGAACATTCAAATCGTACTCTCCCACCTCACAGTCAGCCCATTTACAATTCTACTGTGCATAAGAACATGTTTGGGAATGGTCTAAAGACACTCCAGTCAGTAGCACCACCCTGGGGGGAGGGGGGTGGTACAGTGTCTTTACAAAACAGTCGACAGAGTGAAAGAGAAAAGGGAACACTAGAACACCCATGGACCGGAACTTCACAGTGACCGTAACGATGGTTCCAGTAGGGAACAGGATAGAGGGTGCCTACGTCCCTCGTGACTCATTGGAGCAGAGGAAGATAGGACTAACGCTAACATTACTTAAACGCAATCCCACACCATCACTCATCACCACCATTATTTCTAAAATCATCACCGCTCTCAGATCAAAGACGTACATCAATAATCTTTGAATCTCTATCTGTAACAGTTACTTGTCATAATAAGCATGCACGTAATACACTATTGGACACTATCATATGCACTTTTTTACTACTAACCAATGGCGTAAATCTCTATATAAATGGGCAAGGGATTAGAAAAAAAAAAAAAAACACCCATGGACACTAACTACCCTGTAAAAACACCTACATTAAAAATAAAATAAAAATAGAGCACAAATGGATAATAATTTCGTGACATGTACAGTACAAAAACCTTAGAAATATAACACTCATATATATATATATAATACATAATTAGCACAAATGCCTCTGTTGAATCAAAGCAACACAGAGGTGAACGAGTGAAATATAACAGTGTTCTCGAATAACAATAAAACTACTGCACTTGTTAACAAAAATATATAATACAAAAGTCAATATTAGATTAATGCTCTTGACAAGAGAAGTGAAGACGTATGGAAAGACTATAAATACTGGCGGTAACAACGGAGCCACAACCCGTCAACATACGTGCACATCATTGCGAAATATCGACTTCCAAACTGACCGTTACTGTCCCCATGGTTTTATGCGCCCCGCATAATTTAGCAAAATTTGATCACTTTTTGCATAAATTTCTGATTATTTTACTTTATCATCCTTTGTTAAAAATTAACAGAATCGCATAATTTCACATTTTTGGGTTCAGTTTGAATAATTTCAGAATTTTTCTTGCATAAAACGACGGGCACAGTCAGTATATCTAGTGGCCGGCGGTTCCCAATTATTGAAAAACTCGGAATCGTAGGAATCGAGTCCGAACCCAATTTCTTTCCACTGTGGTGATTTCTTCCGGGCGTCCATGATTTCTTCCAGCGGTTCCGACCCCTAGACAATTACATGATTACTTCCGGAAAAGCAGCAATTATTTCTGATGAATCGTTAGCTAAACGCCCACTAGACGGCTTCAAGCAGCTTCTAGATCCAAGATGACCTCGATTTCGAAACACAGCGAGGCACCAACATTAATTTGTCTTTTCAAAAATTAGTTTTAAAAAAGAAGAAAATTTTCATAAATATAGATCTAGTAATAGGTAACTGTTGGTTCACATAAAAAAGAATGTGGACTTTTCCTTTGTAGTACTAACCGCGGGAATCGGTTCCGGAATCGATTCTTCCCCCAGCTGTACTGCTCAGAGTAAGACTTCATCAACCGTCACTTTTCACAACGGTGCACTGCAGAGTCTTACACTACGTAGCGGAAATAGAGTCTGCTACCTCCACTCTATACACTACGTAGCGGAAATAGAGTCTGCTACCTCCACTCTATACACTACGTAGCGGAAATAGAGTCTGCTACCTCCACTCTAGGAGATATATATGGGCTGATAGGGACCACGATCCATGTGAAAGACTCCACAGAGAGAGAGAGAGAGAGAGAGAGAGAGAGAGAGAGAGAGACGGAGAGAGAGAGAGAGACAGAGAGAGAGAGAGAGAGGGAGAGAGAAAGATAGATAGATAGATAGATAGATAGATAGATAGATAGAGAGAAATAGAGATAGAGAGAGGGGGAGGGAGAGAGAGGGAGAGGGGTAGACTGAGATTTTACGTCGTAACGATATCTTTGGATGGTTTACTTTATTTTATATATAAAATCAGGTGGACGTTTCTAAAACTATTTACACGAATTGTTTCTTCACCCGTCAATTCTCGTATCTCCGTACACAGGTATCTATACATTTTATACATATTTGTGCCATATTAATTCTACATAATGTAAACGTATGCACGGCTGTTAATGCCATTGTTGGATACTGCAGTCAAACCTCTTTGTACCGCACACCGTTACACAGCCAGGTTTCGACAATGTAGGAAAAGGAGAAGACTCTCGGCTCTGAATACATGTGCAAGTACACAGGTATATCACCATCATAAAGACACAGACTGCACAGCTACCAGAATCACGTTCCTTGACGTAGCGCAGTCGGGCGGGGCTATACAACAGGAACCCCCTTTGAACCGCCAGCCCCGCAGTTCCACCAACCCCATGCGGAATAATGAGGTCTGACTCTAATGTCTTATAAAGCACTTTGAGCATTAACCCTATCCGTACCTTGTGTTTTACTATCATATACAACGAGGGGAACTCTGTGCCACCACTTTCCAAAGAGGAAATTCACTCGATAATCCGATCCGCACGCTTTGCATAGCAGTTTGTCAAAATGATTTTTAGAGAAATACTGAAAGTTTCAAAGAGATCTTCGTACTAGAAGTATTCTAAACTATGAAGAATATAACCCCGGGGCTACAAAATGACCCCAGGCCGTACGGATAGGGTTAAAGGAAATGCAAAATATAAATGCCATGTGTTATTATTATTATCATCATCATCATTCGAAAAGTGCCACTCCTAAGGACAATAAAATAACATTTCAAAGGAAAAATTTAATTTTATAAAAGAATAGATAAATGACTCATCTGATTTGTAAAGATGCTCCGATATACCCTCCCATGAACACATCCCTTTTTAAAAATAGTTTTTTTAGTTTTAGTAAGAGTTTTACGGCGCTTGTAACACAATAAGGTCATATAAGTGCCGAAGATTAGAGGTGTTACAAGAAAGTAACAAACATAAAAAAGAAGGAGGAGAGATAAAGACGATAGAAGTTTGATAGGAAAGAAGGAGCAAACCACACCAGAGCACCCGCCAACGACCCACCATCCCTTTTCTATGACCAAATATTCGTGGTGAAACGTCCGTGGGAAGATGTCAACTAGTGACATACCGACACACCGGTCACCCTGATCGGGTTCCTCCGTCGGTCACTCATTTCTCGCCACAACAGGCCTCTCTATTTTCCCGCTCTCCGCTTTGATGTATCATTTCAGGCAGTTGAGGAGGACCATGGACTGATTTTAACATTTTCAATGTCAGATGTAGACGGTTTTCCCCTCATTTCCCTATGCTTCTGTTTCATCCCTGAAGCACAGCTATCTTCATGTCTGTTTTTATGTCCGTGTTTGTTTGTGTGATCAAGGCACTTGGGTCTCTTTTTGCTGATCTCAGAAGCATACCGGCGAGATAGCATCCCGACGAGATACTGATGAGATAGCATACCGAAAAGATACAAATGAGAAAGCATACCGACGAGATAACCTATGGACCAGAAAGACTACGGACACAAAAGCATTTGGGCACAGTTCAATTAACAAAAATGTTCAAGCTTGCTAGCTTTTTTCAAAAACTAACCAGGGACATCCAATGCTATAACAAACCTTCAGATCACCTAAAAATGAACAAAATTACATAAAGAGAGACTGTTTTTGGTGTAGGTGATAGAGTTTTCAAATCGTCAAATCCGAGACAGTCCGAGGAAATATAGTTTAGTTGGCAAGCCCGAAAGTTTGTTTGCCTTTCCCCGCTCAGATCTGCTCACAAAGCACACAGCGCCAGTATTCACACACACACGCGCGCGCCGCGCAAAGTCGCAGCCAATCGCCCAAGGTCACGGCCAATCACACAATCCCAGACTCCTCAATAGGCTGCCTGGACAGGAAGCGGTCAAAGTGGAAGCGACTCAGGTCGATGGTCTGGTAGTCGCCCTCGGTGATGTATTCCATGAGGGCTCGGCCGATCCCCAGCGCGTGTTGCAGGCCGTGGCCGCTGAGGCCGTTGGCGAAGAAAAAGTTCTTGTGGTACGGGTGTGGCCCGATGACCAGGTTCCTGTCGAAGAAGTTGTACTCGTAGTAGCCCGCCCAGGCCGACTTGAGCTGTAGGGGAGAGAGAGAGAGGGAGGGACATACACGTCAGATGTGAGGGAGTGACAGAAGGTGTCGGTGGGGAGATATGGGGGAGAGAGAGAGAGGGACATACAGAGGTGAGGGGGAGACAGAAGGTGTCTGTGGGGAGATATAGGGGAGACAGGGAAATACACAGGTGAGGGAGTGACAGAAGAGAGAGAGAGAGAGACAGAGAGAGAGAGAAGGAGAGAGAGAGAGAGACAGAGAAAGAGAGAGACAGAGAGAGAGAGAGAGAGAAACAGAGTGAGAGAGAGAGAGGGAGAGAGAGGGAGAGAGAGAGAGAGAGAGAGAGAGAGAGAGAGAGAGAGAAAGAGAGAGACAGAGAGAGAGAGACAGAAAGAAAGAGACAGAGAGAGAAACAGAGTGAGAGAGAGAGAGGGAGAGAGAGAGAGAGAGAGAGAGAGAGAGAGAGAGAGAGAGAGAGAGAGAGAGAGAGAGAGAAAGAGACAGAGACAGAGTGAGAGAGAGAGAGGGAGGGTGGAGGAGTGAAAAGACCACTATTGGAACAGTGCTCTTTATACTAATATATAGCAGATAGAGCACTTTCCCTGTGGACACGTCTGAGCAAACGTCACTCACCTTGGAGTTGTTGAAGGCTGGAATACGCTCCGCCAGTTTGGGCCAGATATACTCGTTGTAAAACTCGTAGTCCACATCGAAGTTGGCAATTTCTGGCTCCTCCGCCTTAAGGAACAAAATTGTTTGTTTTAGTAAGAGTTTTATGGCATTTGCAACACAATAAGGTCATATAAGTGCCGAAGATTAGAGGTGTTACAAGAGAGTAACAAACACAAAGAGAAGGAGGGGAGATAAAGACGATACATGTTCGATAGGAAAGAAGAAGCAAACCACACCAGAGCACCCACCAACCACCCACAGAAACAAAATGAAACAAAACAGAACACAGAGTTACAAATGACTCCATAACTTTGTGATACACAATATTTTGTAGTTTTAGTAAAATATTTGCACAAATGGTCCGGAGTGGAAGATCAGTAGAGGTACAAACATGTAACCGTAATTTTTTTCCCCCGGCTACAGATCAATACTACAATGATATGAGCTAGTCTTGACACAGATCTACGTCAGGAATTGCCCGCTGGACTGTAGAATCAAATGTTGCCACATGCTAGGTTCTACACAGAAACATGACTTGTTCAGCAAACAACATGTCTTAGATGAAAGATGACACAGGCGTTCATTTGAACGAATCTGCATTTTTTTAGTGTGTGCTTGGAAGAGTTCAGTGTACCTTCCTGGAATTTTCCAGCATTTCTTCGGTATCAAAGAAATGAAAATGCTTTGTATCTGAAACCAAACTACTTTTGATTGCGAAAATTCATTATATTATACACTACTTGCTCTGTGCCTGTAATTATCTACACAAAACCTCAAGTTTGCCATTAAACGAACACTCGGATTTAACCAAATTGAAGGCCAGGCCCGACCACTTCGTTGAATCCGAGTTCCACTGTACAACATTCCTTTCAAATACATAATATGTGAGGCAGTGTGGTGGAATCAGGCTCTCATCAATTTTGAGGCATGTAGAGTTATTGATATCATTTCAAAGCTTGTTCACTTGTCTTTATAAGGATGAAAAAAATATCCATTCATCTTGAATACAAGTCGAGATATTGGCGAATGAAGGAGGTGGGGGGTCACTTGTTTTCAGGGGTAGGATTAATGGCCACCAAAGATTAGTTATTTCCTTAGCTTACGAGTCTGTGGTAACTGAAAATTTACATTTTTTGTACCTTTAATCAACGTTTTTCAGAAAAATCCACATAGAAATGAGTTCTTTAATTTGCATGAAAGGTGTTGAGCCAAAAAAAAAAAATTTGATAAAAATTTACAAACCTGCGGAAAAATGCGAGTTTCTTCACTTTGATTATTTTGACGAGAGTCTGATTCCCCCACGCTGCCTCACATATACACCCATAATCTGACAAAAGTTCACACACACACACGAAAAGACAACAACTGTGGCTTCTGTTCACACTTGATGAAAGACGAATCCAACACGCAGGTCAGACAGGATTGAAACGCAAGTCAGCGATTTCTCTTACCTCGCAGCCAGGAGAGCAGCCGCAGATGTAGTGACCACCCAACCCCTCTCGTCGCACGTACACGCCGCACGGGTCCACCACAAACGGGCAGTCCAACATCGGCCCGTCCGGGCAGTGAGGCACGAACACAAACCGCTTCCTGTGGGAGACCAAAACATCGTGGTCACAACACCATGACAACATTAAAATTTGCCCCGAGTCTTCATTCTTTCCTGGTTTCTAGATGTAGTTTACTGATCAATTTAATATTAGTAAAACTGTAGAAAGAGGGAGTAGGGAAACAAAAAGGGGGGGGGGGGGGGAGAGAGAGAGAGAGAGAGGGAGAGAGAGAGAGAGAGAGAGAGGGAGAGGGAGAGAGAGAGAGGGAGAGAGAGGGAGAGGGAGGGAGAGAGAGAGAGAGAGAGAGAGAGAGAGAGAGAGAGAGAGAGAGAGAGAGAGAGAGAGAGAGACAGAGACAGAGACAGAGACAGAGAGAGAAAGACAGAGACAGAGACAGAGAGAGAGGGGGGTGGGGGTGGGTGGGGTAGTGAAAAGATCACTATTGCAACTATGCTTTTTATACTAACAAAGAGCACATTGAGCACTTTCCTTGTGGAAATGATCTATATGAATGTAATCTATTATGGTTATTATTTGTAAGAGTACCGGTAGTGATGGTAATGGGGCCACAACTGCTAGCCTCATGAGCCCTCAACGCGAGATTCAATGGCTTCAAAGCGAGAGTAGTGTCAGGCCCATGGCTCAAACCCCGGAACCCGCAACCTCATGATTACGAGTCCGGTAGCCTACCCACCAGGCCACCGATGCCACAACTATAAAAGTAGGTTCATTTGTTTACATTTAATTACCAATTTAGTGACACATATGTCGCTTTTACGTTTCGTACCAAAAGAAGGCTCTGGCATAGTGAGCAAACCCGCCTCTGGAATTAAAGAGTTATTGTTTGTTTTTGTAAAGTGTTTTACGGCGCTCGCAACTGCATAAGGTCATATGAGCGCGTGGGACACACCTAATATTTTCAGTTGGTAGGAAATTTTGAATTTTGCCCGGGTGGTGGCCGAAGCCTACTCTTATCGATTTTAGACCACCAAGGGATCTTTAACGTGAGCAACTTGCACACGGGCCCTCCGAGATTTTTTCGCCCTTGTCTGAGAAGGCTAAGTGTAGATCTTTCCTACCAGAAGATCAGGGGTGCGGCAGAAAGACGGCAGTAAGGAGGAGACAAGAAGTAGCAGTAGAAAGGCTGCAGAAAGAGTCAGGAGCCAAGAGGAGCGGGCAAAGGAGGTGAGGGGGTAGGGGTAGAAAGTGGAAATGAAAGCAGACAACAGAACATTGCTAGAGAGCAGGAAAGGAGGTGAAAGGAGACAATTTCGGAGAAGAAAATTTTTCGGTCGCTACCTGGATTCGAACCCGGGACCTTTGAATGAGAGGCCAACACCTTAACCTCTAGGCCACGAGAGCCCCAATAAAGAGTTAAAAGGAAATATAAAAATAAGACTCAAACCTTGGCTCCACGGGTAAAGGAATCTGTAGCTCAGCGTCGCCGGTCCCGATGCGAGCGATCTCCGCGACGTCTGCCGCCCAGGGCCCCGCACAGTTGACCACCATGGCGAACCGAACCTCAAACTCTCGGCCGTCTTTGACACGAATCTGCCGTCATGAGAGAAAAGTAGCACAGTATCTGACATGGCGAGTGAGCAAAAGTACAGCTGGCAAGTGACGGTAAACGATATGTGTCATGACGCGGATGATTCAGGCGCTCGTCAAAATTCAGGTATATAGAGTTGTTAGAATAATCTTAAAGCCTATCCATTTGCCTTGCTTTTGATTTTTTTAAAATATACATTTATCTTGAACACATGTCAAGATATTTGCGATTGAAGAAGGTGGGGGTGGCCTGGTTTCAGAGGTCAAATTAGCGAGTTATTCCCTTAGCTGGAGAGTCCGTGGAAACTGAAAACTTACATCTTGTACAACATTAATCAACATTTTTAAAAGTAAAATCCACCCAGAAATGTGTTTTTTTAATGGGAATACAAGGTGTTGAGCCAAAAAAAACCCAAAAAAAATTCAATAAAAGTTCCCAAACCTACAGAAAAATGCTAGTTTCTTTGATTTAATTTTTTGACGAGAGTCTGATTTCACCGCGATGCCTCACACGCATACAGTCGAGACTGCCCAAGACGGCCATCCACTGTCGAGGAGAAAGTCATCTCGTCTTAGACAGGTGCATGTCTAGCACAGTGTCGACATAGCAGTAAAAAAACGCGGGAAAGGGGGGGGGGAGTGGGAAATGATTGTTTGTACAGGCAAAGATCGTACATAACAAGATAGTTCACTCCCCTCTTTGAGCCAATTAAAAAAAGTGTCCTCAAAATCCGGTGGCGCCCTCTTCGAAAAAGTGCGGACTTTGTGAACAGAGTTACCCTACTTGTGTGAAAAACAATAAAAGTGAAACTAACAAACTGTGCTATTCTTCTTCTTCTTCTGGAGAAATGAAAGAGAGATTCCAAACAAAGACTGCAGCGCCATCTGAAGCAATGCGCGGACTTCCGTTGACACTTTTTTGGCCGAGTGAACTATCTTGTTACGAACAATCTTTGGTACAGGTGATTGTCTTGGACAGGTGGCTGTTAGGGCAGGTTCGACTGTATTTCTACATAATAATAACAATAATAATAATAATAATAATAATAACAATAATAATAATAATAAATGACATTTATATAGTGTTCTACCCGAATTAAAGAAAACAAGCTCTAAGCACTCTACAAATACAAGTAGTAATACATAATTATTAATAATAACAGATTGTATTTACAAAATTATTACATTGTGTTCTGACGAAAAAAACGTCAGTACATCTCTACATAAGCTTCTTACAACTCGGGATTATTACATTGTGTTCTGACGAAAATCTCGGTATATCTCTATATATAAGCAACTTACAACTCCGGATTATTACATTGTGTTCTGACGAAAATCTCGGTATATCTCTATATATAAGCAACTTACAACTCCGGATTATTACATTGTGTTCTGACGAAAATCTCGGTATATCTCTATATATAAGCAACTTACAACTCCGGATTATTACATTGTGTTCTGACGAAAATCTCGGTATATCTCTATATATAAGCAACTTACAACTCCGGATTATTACATTGTGTTCTGACGAAAATCTCGGTATATCTCTATATATAAGCAACTTACAACTCCGGATTATTACATTGTGTTCTGACGAAAATCTCGGTATATCTCTATATAAGCAACTTACAACTCCGGATTATTACATTGTGTTCTGACGAAAATCTCGGTATATCTCTCTATATAAGCAACTTACAACTCCGGATTATTACGTTGTGTTCTGACGAAAATCTCGGTATATCTCTATATATAAGCTACTTTAAACTCCAGATTATTACGAAGCGTTCTGACGAAAAATCTCGGTAAACCTCTCTATATAAGCCTGTCCCCGTGGTTTTATGCACTCGCATAATTTACCAAAATTTAGCATTTTTTTTCATAATTTCTGATTACTTTCCTTTATCATTCTTTGCTAAAATTAACAGAATCGCATAATTTCACATTTTGGGGCTCAGTTTGCATAATTTCAGAATTTTTTTTTGCATAAAACTGCGGGGACAGAAAAGCAACTTACAACTCCAGAGTCGAGCCGCAGGTCTTTGTTGGTCTCGGAGGAATCCTCCTTGGTCTGGAAGGTGAACTCCGTGAGCTCTCCGTGGACGTACTTGACCCCCATGCTGATGTTCTTCTGCTTCAGCGCCCGCACCAGGGACCACGGGTCAAACCAGCCCTCGCCCTCAAGGCCTGCACACACACAAACACAAAGAAATTTAGACACAAACATAAACAACATAAGTCAAGACGCGGTGGAATCAGGTGCTGATCAATTTTGGGGCATATGGAGTTATTGGTATCACCTTAAAGCCTGTCCATTTCCCTTGCTTTTGGTGAAAAAATATCCATTTATCTTTCGTGCAAGTCAAGATATTGTCGAATGAAGGAGGTGGGGTCACCTGGTTTCAGAGGTAAAATTAGCGAGAAAATGGCTGTCAAAGTTGCGTTATTTCCTAAACTTGAGAGTCCGTGGAAACTGAAAATTTACATCTTTCAAGCTTTTAATCAACATTTTTCATTTATGAGCGCTTTATAATACAATACAATGTACAACAGTAACATAAAATGTTGTGTTCTGACCAAAAGAAAATCACTCCAAATATTCATCTTATTAATTTAAAAGCAGAAAGGACTTCAGCTGACATTGGAATGAATCAAAGGATTTGATGTCTCTTAACACTTTGCCATCACAAGGCTCATAGAGTAAAAAACTTTGCCATCACAAGGCTCATAGAGTAAAAAACCTTGTCATCACAAGCATTTTGGGGGAAATCCAAAGAAACTGGGCGGTAAACATCGCTGATCCGAGTTTTGTGACGGGGGCGGAAGTTTGGCGTTCTTGCCGATCGGCAAGATGTTACGGCAAAGTGTTAAAGTACTTGAAGAGCACCGGGGAAAAACGACGGTAGTCACAAACTGGGAATTGTGAGGGTGCTAATTTTAAAAGCTTGTGGACTCATAAGTTCATATTTGTTTGACTGGTGGTTTATTGCTAAGTGTTGTTGAATGGTAAACCTAACAACAACAATAATCAACCAACAGTTGAACAGAAATACAGTTATGATTCAACAGGCGTTCAAAATTGGTACCCTCAAGATTTTCAGTTTGTGACTTCCGTCGTTTTCCCCCTGTAGTCTTCACTTGGCAAAGTACTCCTCTCACCTAAAGACCCACAATCGATGCCCTCCAGGTTCATCCACGGAAACTTCTCGGCTAACTGTCCCTTGGACAACAGCTCCACTCTCGCCCCCAGCTGCCTGCACGTACACAAGAAAAAACAACACGCTCAAGTACACGCCCCTAGCTGCCTGTACACATACGAGAAAAAACAACATGCTCAAGTACACGCCCCCAGCTGCCTGCACACACGAGAAAATAACAACACGCTCAAGTACACGCCCCCAGCTGCCTGCACACACACACGAGAGAAAAAACAACATGTTCAAGTACATGCCCCCAGCTGCCTGCACACACACATGAGAAAAAACAACACGCTCAAGTACACGCCCCTAGCTGCCTGCACACACACACGAGAGAAAAAACAATATGTTCAAGTACACACCCCTAGCTGCCTGCACACATGAGAGAAAAAACAACATGTTCAAATACACGCCCTAGCTGCCTGCACACACGAGAGAAAAAATATGTTCAAATACACTGTCAGCCGAGAATTTAAATCACTGCTGATTTTGCTTTGTTTTCTTGTTGGTTTTTTTTCTTCTGAAGCATTACTGCTACTCCTTGGCTTCTTCTTACTGCTCTTATCAATTTTACACCACCAAGGGATCTTTAACGTGCGCAACTTGCACAAGAGACTTTTCGCTCTTTCCTACCAGAAGATCAGGGGTATGGCTGGAAGACAGCAGTAAAAAGGAGCCAAAGAGTAGCAGTAGAAAGGCAGCAGAAAGAGTCAGGAGTCCAGAGGAGGTGAGGGGGTAGGGCAGAAAGTGGAGACGAAAGCAGACGACAGAACATTTGTTAGAGAGAAGGAAAAAAGATGAAAAGAGACAATTTTAGAGAAGAAAATTTTTCCCGTCGCTAAGAGAGGATCAACTTTCCACCAAAACAGCTGAGAGCAGAGACACACAACACAGACCACTCACTGCTGCATGTTCACATTGGCCGCCAGTTGCTGTGCATCTCTGGGCGGAGCCAGGAAAAGATAACCCTGGTGGTTGAACTGCACGTCAGGTGGGCCCTCATCTGGACACGACAAAACAAAATCATCATAGTTCCCCTCCTTTTTTTTGGTTTGTTTTAGTAGAGGTTTTACGGCGTTCGCAACAGCATAAGGTCATATGAGCGCCAGAAGATTAGAGGTGTTACAAGAGAGTAACAAGCATAAAAAAGAAGGAGGGGAGATAAGGATGATAGATGATTGATTGGAAAGAAGAAGCAAACCACACCAGAGCACCCGCCAACCATCCACTTTTTTAAAAAACACTTTGCAGTCACACAGCCAGCAGTACAAAATATCCCATCTGGTCACCCAGCCAGGAGAGCGACTGCAACAGACTTCTCGGGTCTGGCGCAAAATTGTGTCATGTGACCAAAATGAATAATTTTCACCAACGCATTATTGCGCAAAGTGATCGTGAAGTGTTAAAAGTAAAAGTTTAACGGCACTTGCAACACAATAAGGTCATAGAAGTGCTGAAGATTAGAGGTGTTAAAAGAGAGTAATAAACGCAAAAAAAGAATGAGGAGATATATTGACAATAGATGTTTCATAGGAAAGAAGGAGCAAACCACACCGGAGCACCCGCCAAACACCCACTCACCTGCTTGAGAAATATTTTTTTTCTTACAGCACTCGTGACATACATAGGTTATATTATATACATGCTGATATACAGCTCAACTTCCACCTGAACAGAATAAACCCGGAACTTCCCTCAATGTGTCCCTTGGGTAACTATGCATATGAGACTGGATCATCACCTGTTCCACTGCACAGCCCTAAATGACATCAGAGCTACCCTTCTCCTTCCGAGACCTAACATTGACAACACACTCTATGGAACTTTACAGCAACTGCAGCAAACCTGCACTTATCACTACATGGCATTGGACAGAAGGGCGAGAGCCCAGCTGTTGCTTGATCGATAACAACAACAACAACATATACATGCTGAAGATTAGAGGTGTTACAAGAGAGCAACATACAAAGAAAGGGAGGAGGACAGATAAGGAAAATGGTTATTTGATTGGAGAGAAGGAGTAAACCATACCAGAGCACCCATCAACTACCCACTCATCATAATAATCATCACATTTTGCGAACATTTTAAGTTTTAGTAAGAGTTTTACGGCACTTGCAACACAATTTAAGGTCATACAAGTGCCGCAGATTAGAGGTGTTACAAGATAGTAACAAACACAAAAAAGAAGGAGGGGAGATAAAGACGATAGATGTTTGATAGGAAAGAAGAAGCAAACCACACTAGAGCACCCGCCAACCATCCACTGCGAACATTTGAAATAGTCCCGAGTATGATGAAAGAGAAGTAAACCCACACAATAAAGTCATCAAGTGCTTGAAAAGTGCAAGACATACACACAGGGAAAGGTAGAAAAGTTGGACCTACCAATGGTACCTTCCAAAACTGCGTCATTTGACATAGAAAGAGCCTAAAAGTTAACATTTTAAAATTTTAATAAAAACAAAATCCAGTTTTTAAAAAAACAACAATAAGCAAAACAAAAAAAACAAAGCACACCCTCTCCCCCCCCCCCCCCCCCCACAACCACCAATTAAAAAGCCTGACTGACAAGACTCATAGACCCAAGTATTAGTTTTAGGTTTAGAAAGAGTTTACGGCACTTGCAACACGCTAAGGTCATATAAGTGCCGAAGATTAGAGGTGTTACAAGAGAGTAACATACACAAAAAAGGAGGAGAGATCAGGACGATAGATGTTTGATAGGAAAGAAGGAGCAAACCACACCAGAGCACACGCCAACCACTCATGAATAACGCTGAGGTGCTCCTTGATGTCCTCACACACACACAAAGACTCACGTATAACACTGAGGTGCTCCTTGATGTCTCTCCACACACACACACACACACACACACACACATGTAAACATACACACACACATACACACAACCACTCACGTATAACACTGAGGTGCTCCTTGATGTCCCGCAGGAACTCGGTCGCAAACATGGACAGCTGTACATTCTCTGGCACGGAAAACTGGTGACGGATGCCGCCCGCAGACAGCATGGTGGATGCACGCGTGTACTGCAATAGTCAAACGGTGAGCATCTGTTTAGTTTTAGTAATAATATTAATAATAATAATAATAATAATGGATTGCATTTATATAGCGCATATCCACTTATGCAATGCTCTATGCGCTTAACATGAAACATATTAGTAAGTGTTTTACGTCACTTACAACACAATAAGGTCATAGACAGCATGGTGGATGCACGCGTGTACTGCAAGGGTCAAGGTCAAGCAGTGAGCACCTCATTACTGTTGGTTGCCTCGTCGTTGTAGTAGGAGGAGCATTGTCTTAGATTGTTCATTGTTTTTAATTTATTTACTGCAAGGGTCAAGCGGTGAGTGTCTGTTTAGTTGTAGTAAGAGTTTTACGGCACTTGCAACACAATAAGGTCATATATAAGTGCCAACAATTAAAGGTGATACAAGAGAGTAACAAACACAAAAAAGAAGGAGGGGAGATTTAAAAAAAGATAGGTGTTTGATAGGAAAGAAGAAACAAACCACACCAGAGCACCCGCCAATCACCCACAGTGAGAATCTCATTACTGTTGGTGGCCTTGTCATTGCAGTAGGAGGAGCAGTGTCTTAGATTGTAAACGTGTCATGACACGGTGGAATCAGGCATTTGTCAACTTTTGGGCATATGGAAGTATTAGTTTCATCTGAAAGCCTATCCATTTGCCTTGTCTTCGATGAAAAAACACCCATCTATCTTGAATAGAAGTTAGATTTTTGCAATTAAAGGACGTGGGGGGGTCCTCCGGTTTCAGAGGTAAAATAAGCTAGAAAATGGCCGCCAAAGTTTGGTAATTTCAATGACAATAGCTTGGGAGTCCATGAAAACAGGAAATGTACACATCCTGTGTCTTTAATCTAAGTTTTCCAATAAAATTCGCACAGAAATATTTTGTTATATGGACGTAAAAGGTGTTGAGCCAAAAAACAAAAATAGAATAAAAATTGACAAGCTGGTGGAAAAATGCCTGTTCATTCAATTTCATTATTTTGACAAGCACAGAAAACATTCTCCTACCACAGGGTCTCGTTCCACGATGACGATGTTTGTGGCCGAGGGGTTCCACTGCTTCAGCCAATAGGCTACGGACGAGCCGATTACGCCTCCACCGACAATCAGGACGTCTGTTTCACGAGGCACGTCCGTTCCTGCCGGCTTCATCGTCTTGATTCCCTCAAACTCTTCCTTCAAGATCTTCCACGGGGACCTGTACTTGCCTGCGACAAAACAGAAGCGAAACGATACTAAAAAGTCCACAGTGTCGTGTAACTCAAAGAGAAGTACAGACACAGCAGATGGTATGGGAGGAGGAGGAGGAGGATCAAGAGGAGGATCAGGAGGAGGAAGAGCAGAAGAAGAAAAAGGTGGAGGAGGAGCAGGAGAAGAAGAAAAACGAGGATGAGGAGGGGGAGGACGAGGAGGAGAAGGAGGAGGAAGAGGACCAGGAGGAGGGAGAGCAGGAGGAGGAGGAGGAGGAGGAGGAAAAGGAGAAGAAGAACAAAGAAAAGAAGGCAGAAGAAAAAAAAATCCCAGAAAGGAGACTTATTTTGTATTTATTCGCATGCATCATAAAGCACTTTGCGGCACACTGCGGGTTAAACTATCATTATGTTAGTTAGTTTCAGTAAGAGTTATGGCACTAGAGCAACACAATAAGGTCATATAAGTGCTGAAGAATAGATGTGTTACAGAGTGTAACAAACACACACAAAAAAAAGGAAAGATCAGGACAATGTTGCTCATCTCTCTAGCTTCAGCAGCAAA
The DNA here is from genome assembly GCF_000002075.1 of Aplysia californica. NCBI lineage: Eukaryota > Metazoa > Mollusca > Gastropoda > Aplysiida > Aplysiidae > Aplysia > Aplysia californica. The sequence goes on along the minus strand of NW_004798008.1, from coordinate 324,541 downwards.
AAGTCTGCTTCGACTATCAAGGCACCCCGGAAATAGCAGTTCACAAGAGAGTGACAAACATGACAAAAGAAGCAGAGGAAAAACGATGATAGTAAGGATTTATAAGGAAAGAAAAATCAGCAGTTCTCCATATGTTGTTCCAGCACAGTATGGGCATGACATTGACAAATCAGCCCATTTACAATTCTACTGTGCATAAGAACATGATGTTAATATCCGCCTGGGGGGTGAGGGGGTGGGTGCAAAAATCCAGTGTGAAGCCTAAACCAGTATTACATCACCACAAGAAAAACTGACGGAACTTGAACGTACCAGCTCTGGGTATTCGCTTGTCTTCCTCCGAAAGGCCTCTTTCGCCGTGGTCCGACCCAGATGTGGTTACCCGACAGCGTTCTTGGATTGAAAAGACTCGGCGAAGACCACAACGGAGGTACGTTTTTAACACCACTGAAGACATCATTGTGTCGTGCTCATGAGTTGAATCCTGAAAAAAAAAAGTTGAGGAAAATAGACTATATATGTTAGAAGAAGCAGGGATTAAAAAGTGCACAAGAAACTAATTACACTAAATTACAGTCAAAATTATCCAAGCCGGCCACCCATTGTCAAGGAAAAAAATGGTTGTCTTAGACAGGTGGATGTCTTAAATGCTATTACGGTAACGCAGAAAAAAACTCAAGGGAAAGTAGATAGTGGTCATATTTGTACAGGTCATTCATTGTATTGCACAGGTTTGACTGCATATATATATAATAAAAAACTGCCTTAATAAAAACTGACAAGGAAGGAGAAAATGAAGAGATTATTTTGAAAAGATGAAAATAAAATATATTCTCCTTTTATAATTTATTTATTTTTACACAGCTCACTTCAATCTAATGTCCAGTCAGCGGAGATTTTTATTTATATTATATAATATATATATATATATATATCATGTTGAATTGCCAGCAAAGATAAATCTCTCTACATTTTACAGTTTTCTTTGACAAATAACGAAATTCGTATATGTTTAAATTAGTGCAATTTCGTAAAACAAAACTTCACTGTCTATTCATAAAATGTCCCCTCCTTTGTGAGATTGCCAGTTCAGGGATTTGAGGCTAGGCTCCATCTGACATGGCATCCCTCAGAAAGGCACTGTACACGATTTCTCATTTGGCCTGATTTTTACTGAAGATGGATGTTGTTAAATTTGGAGGTCTCATCTCTTAAATCCTATAGTATTGCTAGAGGCACTGTTTAAACCTTGAAGCCGATACGCCTAAAATACCGGTTCGCTTTCAACCCGCTGTTTTAAGAAAACAGAATTTTTACTTTACAAAAGTCACCCCTAAGATCCCGCTCTGATTTGCTCTGAAGGTCTACATTCAGCTAAGATCCCGCATTTCAGATCATAATGTACGGGACAAAAACTTGGGCGGTCACAGCGGACCAACCAAGAGTGAAAAGTTGAGGTCATAATCATCATGGAACTGCCTGTCGTGTCAAAGATCAGCCACTCTCGTGGATGTGATCACATAATAAGCGTTGTAAAACTCGATGAAACGGAACATTGTCAGCTCCAGATAGGATCACACCAAGGTGTGAACCCATCAATGCATTTGTTTTCACCAAACATCGCACGTCACATCTGAGCTCTCCACCTAATCTTACATCACTCGCAGGGTGGGCACAGCCTACAAGTCACTCCAGGCGGGACGACATCGAACTGTGAACTATTCCCAGCAGATGTCAGAGATGGAAAGCTATAAATTTCTGACAGAAAAAGGGATATATATATATATATATATATATAGGATAAATTATTAAAAAATGTGAAAATGGCAAGACTAAAAATGTGAAAATGGCATGATTCATGACACTGTGATTGGTCATCAAGGTTGACCACTCTTTGCTTGCAATATATATGCTATAATAAACCCACCCAGGGTTCCCGTCAGTTCAATTTAAAGTGTACAGGGAGACAATTTAAAAAGTTGTAGGCTTTAACATGGATCACTGAAGGTTCTTCCCTTGGTGCGTTGGTAAAGATCCCGTTCGCCTAAGATCCCACGTTTTCCTTCGGGATCTTAGCGGAGACTACTGTATTTCAATTTCATATACAGGAGGTGTATAAAAAAATGACAAGAATTTGCAACGAATTTTCACATGCGGCGTTGCAAATAGCGCCCCTCTGCCTTTTTATTAGGTCGGGGGGGGGGGGTGGGGGGGGAAGCCCCCTTGAAATCCCCCCTACTCTCGGGGCCCAAACCGGCGAATAAGAACCAAACCGCAGGGTGGGAACTAGGCTACCTAAAAAGCGCCCACTATTTTTTAAAACAACCAACTTTTGAGACTACTAATCTAGATCTAGATCTAGATTCTAGATTCTAGATCTAAGGCCCTTAGGGGGCTCTCGTGGCCTAGAGGTTAAGGTGTTGGCCTCTCATTCAAAGGTCCTGGGTTCGATTCTGGGTAGCGACCAAAAAATTTTCTTCTCTAAAATTGTCTACTTTCACATCCTTTCCTGATCTCTAACAATGTTCTGTTGTCTGCTTTCATTTCCACTTTCTGCCCCCACCCCTCACCGCCTTTGCCCCCTCCTCTGGGCTCCTGACACTTTCTGCAGCCTTTCTACTGCTACTCCTTGGCTCCTCCTAACTGCTGTCTTTCTGCCACACCCCTGATCTTCTGGTAGGAAAGATCTACACCTAGCCTTCTCGGACAAGGGCGAAAAATCTAGGAGGGCCCGTGTGCAAGTTGCGCACGTTAAAGATCCCTTGGTGGTCTAAAATCGATAAGAGTAGGCTTCGGCCGCCACCCGGGCCCAGGCAAAATTCAAAATTTCCTACCAACGAAAAAGTATTAGGTGTGTCCCGCGCGCTCATATGACCTTATGCAGTTGCGAGCGCCGTAAAACCCTATACTAAACAAACAAACAATAAGGCCCTTATATTATAAATTCAATTAGCATCACAACAAGGTAGAACTAGATTCTAGATCTAGATCTAGATCTAGATCTAGATAGATATCTATTCTAGTTCTAGAATCTAGATCTAAAATCTAGATACTTAGATTGTAGATCTAGATCTAGATATCTATATATTAGATCTAGATCTAGGCCTACTGCTGCAAATAGATTATAATACTAATACACGGTGACAATAAAAACACAGACCCTGCCGTTGCAAATTTGTAGTGCTCAGTTTAAGACAGCTTTCTGGCCACTAAAAGTTGCACTGCAAAAGACAAGGTTAGTTTGGCGGCCGGCGTCCTTCCACGAGAGCGTGACAACGGAGTGTATTTCAATGCAAGTGCAGATAAAAACTTGCTAAACCCAGACAGACTTCTATTCCTGAGTATTGCGAGCTTGCATAACTTGGCCTACTGTCAGTCAAGTGTGTTATCCACTGTTTGCTCAGTTGAATCACAAGGCACACCAAGTCACTGAAAGTAAGTCGTCCAAGGCCAACAACTGTGTACACACACACTCCGACCCGAGGCTGTTGGTCGTTTAGTCCACAATAAGAATTCAATCTGAAACGAGAAATAAAGTTGCGAATAGATAATTTACCGACAACCCAACTTATGTCAAGTAAATTATGGTCTCAATTCTCAAGAAACAAACATTTCTGCTGCGGGATAATTTGCTAATTACTTTAATATTCAATAGAAGTTATTAAAATAAAATTTATTTCATAATAAAATTAGATGATGAGTATCTTTCCTGAAGATTACATTCATGGCGATATATTTTGAATAATTTTCTTTCGTATTAAATAGAGTCGAACCTGTTGGTTGATATTTTAGCTAAGCCAATTAAAGAGGAGGAAACTCGGGAAAAACTAATGTTCAAAGCGTTAGATTCAATAGTTTTCAATCATTCTCATTGTTTAGAGATCACTTTTTAAAACAAAACACACAAAAAACCACTCTCTCAAAAGTGACATTATGGTTTGATACGAACAGAATGGCAAATCTGGATGTTGAACCAGAGTATTCATGATAAAGGTACGTTTGAAATCTGTAGGTTTATCGAATCGACGAATCAGTCGTTCGCTGTAGACGTCTAGCCTTGTGAAGTTGATCTGCCCGTATCGAGGTAGTGTGCGAACAGCAAAAGTGCAAGGCAAAATGTTAGTAGAAATATAGACTCTAGATCTAGATATAGATCTAGGCGTCGTAATATTTGACAACATGGGGATGTTTCTGGAGGGCATGATTTGATGTTTTGGCAATTAGATATAAATCTAGATCTAGAGTCTAGATGTAGGCTTTTTATTTGAAAACAATTGAATTGCAATTGCAAGGGTTTTAGTGGCCAAGCAATGTTGTGCTCTGTGACTCTGTGACCGGGGAAGTTTAGCCCTCGGCCCTCAGATCAGTAGTAGAGTCTAGATCTAGTGCATCTCTGTGGTGGGTTGAAAAGTATTTTTAATTATTATATTTTATCCATTTTTTGTGTTGTTAGAGTCTAGATTTAGATCTAGATCTATATCTAGATTTTAGATCTAGATTCTAGATCTGATCTAGAGTTTAGTTAAATGGGTGCTTTTTCGGTAGTTCCCACCCCCCTTATTTGAGCCTGACCTACATCTAGATCTAGATCTATACGTTTGATTCGCGGTGAGCTAAGATATCAAACCTAACAACTGCAAAACATTAAATTATGGTAAAATTCAGGGGGGCATGCCCCCCTGAAACCCCCCTTCCTATTTTTATTAGGTCAGGGGGGCAAGCCCCCCTGAAACCCCCCTACTCTTGTGGCCCAAACCCGTGAATAAAATTGCGGGGTGTGAACTACCGAAAAAGCGCTGTTAAATGTGAGTGAAATTATATTGTTGTGTGTGACAGTCAGTGTGTGTCAAGAGTACTGCTTTAGAAATCTATAATATAATATCGTGACGTTATTCCGTCTCCGGTCTTGTACTTCTTACTGTGTACCATTCCTTTATTCAGCCTCTTTGGCCTTAGTTTGCATGTTTAACTTTACTTGACACTTGACAATGGCATCAGTCAGACAGAGTTTCTTTTCTAGTTTTTTTCTAGCAATGCCAATCGCCCGCTGCGCCTTGGGCCGGAAATCGGCCTCCGCGCGAGGGGTATTTTTTGGGCCGCTCGGAATCAGAAGTGACTCTTTTCTAAGTTTAGTTACGGGAAAACTCCTGGACGAAAATAAATGAAACTCGGCAACCAACCAGAGGAAAGGTTAAACTAACGACATGCCAGCGTACAATCCCGAACGATTACTAGAACTGGAGATATTGCCATGTTTGTGCGAATTTCCTCTGTGGTTCGAAAACTAAGGGGAGCTGCGGGTTGATCGCCGACCACACAAGCGCCCCACATATGTCTTCTTTATTGCTGTTAAATTTCAGATCTCTGCGTTTAGTAGATTTTCTGTACCAACTTAAAATTACCACCCATCCATTGATAAAACACTAGATCTAGAAACTTGATCGCGCATTCCAAACGCGAGGTGCCGGCACGAAGAGGCGCGTGATCGCTAGGCGGCATGTGATTAGCTGCCTATAACCAAATAGGTCACCGATGACTACATCGCAGGTTTTCCCGATAGCGCTTTACTGAGTTTTAGAAGGGGTGATCGCGTCGCGGTAAAAACGATGTCACGCAATTCAACAAATTTCACGCAAATATCAGTCCTTAAGATCCAAAGTAATGAAGACATCGAAAAAGTGATAGCAGAACTAGATTCGGCACTAAAAATCACATGGAGGTGCCAAGTTTCATTCATATACTCCAATTCATTACTGACTTATGAACAGTTTTTCCTCAAAATACATCAAAACATGTCCCACATTTTGGCGATTTTTTCCTATATGAAGGTCCTCCAACATTTTGGAAACAAAAATCCCAATAACTTTTTTTATTTATCAATGGATTTTTTAAATTTAAAAACCATAGTTCTTAGAATTTACTCTATTTTCATTTAAGCCCATTTTTAAACAATTTGGATGATGAAAATTTAATTTTTCATTGTCATTGCTATTTTTTCAGTGTCAGCCTGGTTTCTGATCATGTACACAAATTTTTTTATCTGAATGACTTGACATATTAAACATAGTAAGATATTAATAGCCAAAGATGGCATTTCATTTGGTTTTCTGTTATGTTTAAGACAAGACAAATTTAAATGCTCTTATTATTATTAAGATATTATAAAAGGCCTTTGTGTTGCAGTAAGATCTAGTTTTAGTCAGTCGAGGATCCCCTTGCCTCTTTATTTTTTTTTCATCACACATTTCTATTCCAGAAAGTTAACAATTTCTACGGAGATCTGGAGTTGACCTATTAGCAAGTGCCGCCACCCCCCAGCTATCAACGAGATGTCGCAGGGCCAGAGTTCCCTGCCCCAGAACAAAGAGGCTCAGCTGAGGTCCTACCAGGTGCACCTCAAGGACAACATCCGCTCAATGTTTGAAAATTTCTCAGAGATAATTAAGCTGGCCCGCGTAAGTGAAAAGGTATAACGGTGACTATGTCTTTTTCTTCTCAGCATTTTTGGGGGCGCCTGCGGCCGGTGGAGGACTTACCCCTACTGTTGTGTTTGTGTTGGTGTTTAGCTAATCAATGTTTTATCGTTCATTCGTTCATATTTTCCCCCATTTTTCCTCTCTACTAAGTCTAGAGAGGGTTTGATTGTTGGTTTGGTAGTAAGTACCATCAAAACAGTTTGGAAATGGATTACTCTGCTGTTTTCTTTGATCTATTTAAATATAAAACAGGGATGCCAAATCTCTGGTTTTTCCGGCTTTTTCCGTTTTTTTCCTACACTTGCAAAGGAAAGGGGAATGGTAAGAGAAATGTTTTTGTTTGCTCATTGAAAGATTTTACCAGGTTCGTTTTAGGTGAGATGTGACGCTCCCCTCATTTTCAGATTAAAAAAAAAAAATCATTTGGCATCCCTGATATAATCAGGTGTCTTAGAGGTGTAAAGCTAAACACCTATTACCAATTTTTAAAGGTTTTCAAAAAAACGTGTGTTAGTTTCTGGCAGTGTTTCCCTCCATTTAATTCTTGGATGAGTGTTTGGTACATGTATATTATATAGATTTCCACTACTAATTGTTGAGAGCAGCTGGAGTAATTCATTAATTTTCTATAATTAGTTTTGCATGTTTCATTGACTCAACTCTGCCTGTATCCAGTGGTTTTGTCTCACAGAGGGTTTTTTTTGTAACAGCAACGGGATTGACTTAGAATGTAGACCTACTGATGCTGCTGGTTTCACTCGAGGCTGGAGGAATAATGCTAGTTTTCAAGACGCAATTGTATCATTGTGTATAGTGTAGAAAGTTGGCTTGACTTTCTGCTAGTGCTGGGCGGTACCGGCGAAACCCAGTGCCGAGAGCTGCCAGTACGGTACTGGCACTGGGAGTGACACCAGGAAGTGACGTCACAGTCTGTGCATCCCGCACGCCACAGTCAGCGCCGTCCACATTCCCCCCCCCCCCCCCCCCCCCCCACACACACACACACAGAGTCAAAATTGGAGAGGTGAACTGTGACGGAAAATACCTTTGAAGTTTGCCGCCGTGCGGGATTGAACTTTGCATGCAAAATTTTAAAAATAATTATCACAGCAAAAAAGTGATTTCATTTTCGGAATGGGCGTACCAAAATAAGCAAAATGGCTTGCGTAGATCCTTATTTGATGCCATATATATTTAAATATAAGCAAATTTCGTTTTTTATTGTCAATTTTGAGTCTGAAGTCATGGATCAAGGTCACCCTCTACGTTGTGTGCATCTGGCGTCACAGCTGCTAGGCCTAGGCCTACACACAGCGCACTTCCCGTTGCCCGGTAAAAGTAAAAAACCGTTGCCTCATAGACATTTCATGAGATAAAATATTCTATCTATTATTTTCTGCCAATCCCAAAGCTATTTATCTAAATGTTCAAGATGGACAGTTTTGTAAGCTTTATTCTTATTAATTATCGACTCATCGCTGGCCACATTCAACATATTTATCTCTTGGTCAACTTGGGGGTGGGACTGAAATTTCTCATGAGTCGGACTTGGTCTGCAGGTCGTAGTTCGCTCAAGCCTAGACTAGACCTTAAATGTTAAAAGCAGAGGTGCCTGTATGGGCTGGAAGCAGAACTGCAAGAAGGGGTTAGGTTGTTCGGAGGGGGGGGGGGGGGTGTTGTTGTTGTAAGGGTTAAAAAGTGGGAAAGCAAGAAAATGTTCTTGTTTTTGTTGAAGATGAGGATCCAAGAAAGAGGTTTCTGTAAGTGTTTTAAGTTGGACAGCGTGAGGGATATTTCCCTTGGAGCAGTAAGTTTGACTTTGGTCCTGGTCTCTATCGTATGTGTACACATGATGTGTTTTATTCATATGTATTATATGCGATTTGTTTTCACAGATTTCCCTGAAGCTACTTTTTATTTCTTGTGTGCATTTTCAAATTCTCAAGAGCATAAATAATTGATTGTGCTTTGAATTGAGCTGAACTCAATTTTTTTTTTATGGTTTCATTTACCTGTGTGAGTTTGTTTTTATATTCCATGTTTGTCTTTTTTTAGGGTGGGTTTTTAAAAAGTTTTTTTTTGCGTGTTTTCCTGACATTTTCTCATCATTAGTGTGTCAGTGTTTGTGTCAGGTTGTTGCTACTGACAGGTTGAGGCTAATTTATGGATCTGGGTCAATACTTGTGAATATTTATATATAATATGATATTAATACAATGGTTCATTTATACGGTTGTTTAATTTTTCCCTTTTACTAACATTTTCTTTGATTTTGGACTCGGTGGTGAACACTTGGTCATTTCCATTGTCTTGACACGTCCTCTGGCGTTCCACATTTTGTGCCTTTCTAGGGTTTTGCATTAGTTGATGATAGACTCGGCTGTAAGTTGCTAGTTATTTTGTCAGACCTTTATGCATTATTATATAATTATTAAATGTGATTTTCAAATTGGCGTTTAATACTTTTTGAAGCTACTACCACAGACAATCGTTTGGGTATATAATCTTGCTTGAGATTTAGAGTAAGTTATTTTATTCACATCCTAATTGCCTTGATTGTATTTGGAAATGTTTAAATGTGTTACAATTTTATATCTTAAAAAAACAGCATTGGCTTTTATTTAAAGTTAAAGCAGGTGTACATCGTCAATTGCTTAGGGTGATTCTTTTCAAACACTTTCAAAGTGTACGTTTGCGGGAGATTTGAAACCTAGACTATCTTCTTTCTTTTCTACCATTTCTATGTGCCGACCAAACCAATCAAAACATCTATCATCTTTATCCCTCCTCCTTCTTTTCATGTTATGTTGTTCTCTTGTCACATCTTTAATCTGTGGCAATTATATGACCATACTGTGTTGCAAGTGCTGTAAAACTGTAGCTAAAGCTAAATAAGCTATCAGTTGCTTTGGTCCCTTTCCCTGTTAACATGACATCCCAGTTGCATAACCCTATCCGTATGTCGTGTTTTACTATCGTATCCATACGACGTGGGGAACTCTGTGCCACCACTTTCCAAAGAGGAAATTTACTCATTAATCCGATCCGTACTCTTTGCATATCAGTCTGTCAAAATGATTTTTTTAGAAATACTGAAAGTTTCAAAGAGATTTTCGCCCTAGAAGTATTCTAAAATGTGAAGAATACAACCCTGGGAGTACAAAATGACCCCAGAGCGTACGGATAGGGTTAACTAGCAAGCCACTGTCTGTGGTCAACAGATGAGATGAGAAAAATTTTCCCCCCGCAGAGCAACTGTGCCATTCATCTCACCGGACAGACTAGTCTGTTTCTCTTTCTCTCTCTCTCTGTCTCTCTCTCTGTCTGTGTCTCTTTCTCTCTCTCTCTCCCTTTCTCTCTCTCTGTCTCTCTCCCTTTCTCTCTCTCTCTCTCTCCTTTTCTCTCTCTCTCTCTCTGTCTCTCTCCCCACCCCCCACCCCCCCCTTCTCTCTCTCCCCACAAACACTCACACACACATGCACGTACGCCCCCACACATATGAACCTGTTGTGTAGACCCTCCTTCATTTGCCAGTGAAACATTTCACAGATTGAGGAGGACGGCCAGCTGCTGAGGGCCACTCAGATTGACCAGGACCACTACGAGATGCAGGTCCGAGCCGCCAACATTGTGAGTACTGATACATCTTTGTTCTCTGAAATCATAGCCATTTTTTTATTTCCTTGGTCGCATACAGTGGCAATGGTGTTACAAAGGTCATACTATGCACTCACCCATGCGCACCACAAACGAGAACATAACTGATACATTATACATGTTTCTCTTATCTTCTGTGTAGGCTTTGTTTTCTTCTTCTTCTTCTTGTTCATCTCTAAATGGACATCCCAGTCTTTAGCATGAAGGCTGCTGTTCACAGCAGGTCTTCCAAGGGTTATCCTACGAGGGAAATTGCCAAGTAGTAATCTCTCGTTTATGTGTCCGCCATGTCCTCAAAGCTTTCGCCCTCTACAGATGGTCGGTGTTTGGCGGATGCTCTGGTGTGGTTTGCTCCTTCTCTCCTATCTTAAATCTATCATCTTTGTCTCTCCCCCTTCTTTTCTGTTTGTCACTCTCTTGTAACACCTCCAAATTCACTCTAATCTGCGGCACTTATATGACCTAATTGCGTTGCAAGTGCTGTTACACTCTTACTTGCCCCAACCCTAGCAATGGCATGTTTGTGACATTTTTGGGAGGTTCTGTTTAGGTGTGATATTGTTTATTTATTTATGTATTTAATGTCTTCATAATTATGTATTTGTGTTCATATATTTGCCATTGTAACCCAAATTTCCTCTGGTGATCTATAAAAATGTAATGTATTTATAATAAATTATAGTAATTCATGATCATCCAGTGCCAGATCTACGACAGACATGGGCGATCATGGTTCTCCATTCATTCCTTTGCTCAGATGCTCTTAAAAAAGCTACGTTTCCCTGATCTTTTCCCGTTACCCATTTGTTTAGGTTCCCTAAGTAGGTTGCTCTGGGCTTACCCCCTGCCTCGTTTGCCTTCAATTTATTATTTATAGTAATTAATTGGTCGCTTTTAAGGACGAACGGGCTAACCCAGATTTCGGGGGTTTCCAAAAATCTTGACCTACACCAAAAACGGGCATTCCTCTACCTGTAGGAGACGTTTGGTTTCATTGGTGTACAGAACATCAATGGACATGTCCGGAGTTCAGGGATGTTGCTTCCTGAAACAATGAACAATGAAGTGTATATTTGTTTGGTTATAGAGAAAATTCTCCTTGTTTTTTAATGAAACTGAACAAGGGGCAAAAACTTAACTTTTGATTTTTCTCAAAACGGATAGCCCACTTGTCCTTAAAAGGGACCAATTAATTAGTCAAATTTCTCCTTGCCCCAGGTGAAGGCGGGCGAGTCGCTGATGAAGCTGGTGTCGGATCTCAAGCAGTTCCTGATCCTGAACGACTTCCCGTCGGTGAACGACTCCATCACGTACAACGCCGGCACCTACAAGGACATGCAAGGTGGCATCGACAAGAAGCTGATGGTGCTGCGTGACGACATGGCCTCTGACCTCTACGAGCTGGAAGACGAGTACTATTCCTCTGTCTACAAGTGATGGCGGGGGTTGTGTGTATGTGTGTGTGTGTCTGTGTGTGTGTGTCTGTGTGTGTGTGTGTATGAGCTGGAAGACGAATACTATTCCTCTGTCTACAAGTGATGGCGGGGGTTGTGTGTTTGTGTGTGTCTGTGTGTGTGTCTGTGTGTGTGTGTCTGTGTGTGTGTGTGTATGAGCTGGAAGACGAATACTATTCCTCTGTCTACAAGTGATGGCGGGGGTTGTGTGTGTGAGTGTCTGTTTGTGAGTTGGAGGATGAATACTATTCCTCTGTCTACAAGTGGTGACGGGGATTGTGTGTGTGTGTGTGTGAATTTGTGTATGTGGCTGAGTGAGTGTGTGAGTGTCTATACAAGAGCCTCAGAGAGAATGGTGTATAGTGGTCTCCGCCTAAACGCACGCCATACAATAGCACGCTCCGCTCAAACACACGCTTTCGTAATCTGGCGAGTTTTTTACTACATAATTTAGACGTCACTCTCTCTCTCTCTAAACGCACGGTCCGATCCGCGAAACACAGCGACAATTTAAGCTGAACAAAGGGAAATCTGCACAGCTTGCATAAGACAAGCTTAGACAGTATGCTATTTGGTGAGACTGCCCCTCACGCCGAACAAAGAGATTGATGGACAGCGTTTTCACACCCAACTTTCCACAGACAGGACATAGGTTTAGGACTGGTCGGTGAAATGTTGGGGGGTTGGGGGACTGAAATGTTATTTGATTGGTCACTGGGTTTCTGACTGGTGTTTTGGTAACTGCATGTAATATTTGGTTAGACCTAAGCCCATGATGCGAAACATGCACGAATGCTCGTCCATGAATTTACGGTCGGGGGTGGTCGCTTGAAAAGTCACGTGGCTGGGCCGTTGATTTTATGACTATCACCAACAGTTTCCTCATACGCTATCTGTTCCCGACATTTTATGGTGCACATCAACACATTGAGTCTGGAGTTCTTCCCCCCCACACACGCCCATTCAACGCCTTTGTATTCTTAACCGCAGTCAGGGAATCCTTCACAATACAGTCACGTGTCATCACATTATCGGCCTAAAGTGACCCCCCACCCCCAAGGGAGGTCACTAGTATATCAAGGCCATGAGATGACTGCGTCCCTTCCTCCCTTTGCAAAGGTTCATGTAAACGCACGCTCCGTCCGACCTGACCATCAATGATTTATTTATAGAGGCACCAGCCATCCATGTCCAGGTGCTGTTTTAGCCTCTTTTTCCTGTATTCGGATTAATAATATCTTTTTGCCAATTTTTGGTTCCGCTTCTATGTACCCCATATCTATGTTTCTCAACCTGGAAATCGCCTATAATTCGCTGTAATTGCCTCCCCCCTCCCCCCCTCCCCCCACCCATTTATGTTACCATCTATTTTTATCGATAACACGTTTATGGATTAAGGGCAGTATTAATGATAATTAAGAGAAAAAAACATCAATTAAATAATAAATAAATAAATAAATACATAAATAATACATAAATAAATAAATAATGCTAATGATTATCATAATACAAATATTGATAATGAAAAGAAGAAGAAGAAGAAGAAGAAACACGGTCATAACATCAATATAAAAAACAATAATACTAACAATAGAATTGATCTGAGTAAAATAATGAAATAATATTAAAATAATAAATGGAGCAATATTATAAATCAAAATTTCTAAAAGGACACTACTTGGAATCCGCCAATTGTATGGGATCAGATACCTTGTATGAATATGTTAAATTAGATAATTCAATCCATACAATTTGAGGTTATATCATGTTCAGATCACCATTCTTTTTTTTTTTCAAGAGGAAAACAGATGTCTATTCTCGTTTTGTGTTTGGTCATTCTATTACGCACGCTCCGTATAAACACACTAAGGAGCCCTCCCGAGCTCCATGTGTTTAGGCGGAGACTACTGTATGCACGTAACGACCAGCACCAGGTCGTGCTGAATGAGTTGAAAACTGTTTGAAGCTGTTGTGTGTAGTAAACATGCTGTAAGTATCTTTAAAAAATCAAATTCAGCATTTCTTTGCAGAGATCATGTACTTCACATGAAGAAAAATTTCCTGCAACTGTACAAAATAAACTGTTTAGAACTTGAGCTTTTTTGACAGACAACAAATCATTGCGTCAACGTCATTTCATGATCATCCAAATCAGTTTCTTGGAGTTTCCTGATATGTTTGTTTTAGTAGAGGTTTTACGGCGCTCGCAACTGCATAAAGTCATATGAGCTCCAGAAGATTAGAGGTGTCACATGAGAGTAACAAACATAAAAAAGAAGAAGGGGAGATAAGGATGATAGATGTTTGATAGGAAAGAAGGAGCAAACTGCACCAGAGCACCCGCCAACCACCCATGTTTTGCAGATAGAGCCGTCGAATGAATAAAAAAGATATCAAGCGGCATCTTACAATATGGTTTTATTCTGTTTCGTTATTTCCTTCTCAGATTTTAATTGGAAAAATAATGAGTGCCTTCGTCTTGGATCTGATCTGGCTTGGGCGCTTTCTTTTTTTAAAATGTTCCCAGAACTTTAAAAAAATGACTGGGGTGATCATGGAATTATGATTTTCCCAGCACTTAAAAAAAATGAATGGGGTGATTATGGAATGATAACTTTCCCAGAACTTCAAAAAAATGAATGGGGTGATTATGGAATGATGTTGACAATCAGTGTATGTCTCAGTGTCTGTGTCTGCGTGTTTTTTTTAGTCCAATGTTCCTATACAGTAGGCTGGTACAGTCAAAAGTGTCCAAGACTGCGCCACTTATCTCTCCTCCTTCTTTTTTGTGTACGTTACTCTCTTGTAAGACATTTATTCTTCGGTACTTATACGACCTTATTGTGTTTCAAGTGCTGTAAAACTCTTACTAAAACTAAACTCATTATTGATGAGAAAAGTACCGTAGTTGTTTTGTACAGTTGGCCAATAGAGCAGGTCTGACTGTATTCTGTAAGGAATGTGCACACTGATGATACCGTGTATTCTGTTGTTTCTTTATTCTGTCGTAAGCTGACAAAATGCTTTTTTTTCTTCAGCACAGTTTCGAGAAAAAGAGGTTTTTTGACAGAGTAATCATTTAAAAATAGTTATTCCCAAATTTAAATTCTAATTTATTAAAAAAACTAGTCAGTTTCAAATTTGATTTTTTTCTCACAAGTTAAGTAGGGCAACTGATCAAGATCAGGCTTTCGATTTAGCAAATAAAAAAAATTGGCACCAAAATGAGAAAAGGCATTTCGTCAGCTTATGGCAGTATTCAACAATGGAGGACTTTTTGTTTTGTTTTGTAGAGGGGAGGTGGGGGGGGGGGAGAGCTGGGATTAGGAATATTATGTACTGCTATACCTTTGTCGTATTGAACAACAATATGAATAAACAAATGAATAACTCATTCTCTAAAAGTGTTTTTGTAAGTGTATTACCATTACCATGTTGCAGGTATTTGTGGGGGAAAATTGTTTTATCAAGTGTCTCCTACTGTCTGTTGTTGTATCCCACTCAGCCTGGGTTGGCCCTGACAGGCAGGGTTAAAGCAGCCAGCCTCCTAACTGAGCTGCGTTGTGTGGATGGGGCAAACATTCACAGGCAATCCATCGAGAAGAAAGACTATTACTATCCAGTAATCTGTCTAAAATAGGACAGTAAACAAAGAAGGCACAGCCCTCACTTCTACTTTAAGCTACAGTGCAGCCCTTCTATAACGACCTTCGATATATAATAACATCCTGTGTATAGCGAACTGAGGCCCAGGTCCCGATTTTTTCTTTACATAATATCATAAATAATTTTTCGTTGCCTCTCTATAACAACAACTCTATACACATACATATATAACGACATTTTTTCTGGTCCCGATAATGTCGTTTTAGAGAGGCTGCACTGTAGTTTTGATTCTTCCTCCGACAACAAGTGTGAATCATGAACAACAACCACAGTGATTGTAGTATTTTTGTATAGGTTTTCTGTAGTAAAAACTTGGGTGTATTATTATACGTGCAAATCGACTGCTTTGGGTGTAAGTCTTTGCCATACGACATTTTGAAAATTGACATATGATGGAGTCTAACTGAGCAGTCGATAGAGGGATGTGTCATGACATGGTGGAATCAGGCGCTCGTCAATTTTTGGACATGAGGAGTTATTGGTCTCATCTTAAAGCTTGTTCAGTTGTCTTGCTATTGGTGAAAAACGTGCCCATCTATCTTGAATAGAAGTCGGAGATATTTGAGATTACAGAAGGTTGGGTCGCCTGGTTTCAAAGGTAGAATTAGCGAGAAAATGGCTGCCAAAGTTTGGTTATTTCCCTACCTTGAGAGTCGGTGGAAACAGAAAAGGTACATTTTTTGTGCCTTTAATCAACGTTTTTCAGTAAAAATCCCCCCAGAAATGTGTTCTTAATTGGACAACAATGCTGTTAAGTGTTAAGCCAAAAAAACAAAAATCCCCCAAAAATTGCCAAACTACCAGAAAAATGCCAGTTACTTCAATTTCATTATTTTGACGAGCGCCTGATGTCACCACGATGCCTCACATATATGTAGGCCTATTTGAAAATATATTATGTACAATGATTGGGCTGGTATGCATGAAACTTGTCACTGTGGGTAGTGTAGTGTAAGTGTAAGTAAACTGTGGAGAAGTTATTCTATTGTGAAACACTAGGGAGTAGGCACAGTGGAAGTAATCTCTATTACTACTAGTAATACTACAGTGCAGCCTCTATCTATAACAACATCGTCGGGACCAGAAAAAATGTCGTTATAGTTAATAACTGTTACAGTTATAGAGAGGCAATAAAAAAAATATTACTAATTATATATATATTTATAAGGAACAAATCGGGACCTGGGCACCATATCGCTATACAGAGGATGTCGTTACATCGAAGGTCGTTATAGAGGGGTGGGCGGCACTGTATTATTATAAAAGAATTTTAAAACAACAAAATCGTAATTCTTACTTCCACCTTGAGTGGGCCAACCAAACAAGTCCATCGTGTAGTAAGAGCTGCTTGGAACAAAACAACACAGAAAAAAATAGGACATAACACATGAAGTTAATTGTCAAATACTTCAATAAAAGCATAATATTTTATTTGAAAAAAAACCCTCGAAGAACAAAATTTGGCTAATACTTCGCATTATTTCATCACAGATCAAGTCTTCCAGAATGATTTCATGTTGAGCATTTTGACTGAAACCTCAAGAGCAGTGGAATAACAATAAAATGTGGTTTTCTTCAGAGTGACTTCCACGCTCGCTTTGCATAAAAGTAAATCGTAATCTGTCACAAGGAACATGGCATTTGCTGTAAAGTATTATAATTGTTATAAATGTATCTAAAATCAACACTGGTCCAGTGGATGGAAAGTCACAACACAAAATGGACTCCTGTACAATATAAGTAAAAAGCCACAGTTCAGAAGGATCCCATGAGTGCAGAGTGGCCCAGTGTTATTTGTTACACTCAAGGGACAAGTGTTGGGAGGGCGTCACTGACTGGTAGTTTCTATCTCTATATACTCTCCCCTCTTTTGTTTCTGTCTATAAGATCAGTCTTGCTTTTTTAAAATTCCCAGCACTAAATCGCCATTATTGTGTTGATGTGTCTCTCTTTTTCCCCAAACAAAACGAACTCTCATGGGAAATAATAACACTTATAGCACACATGAGAACATTCTCTCTTTTGCGCTCACTCACACATTTACACAAACACGGACACAGACAATCTCGGCAAAATTACCATGTCAAAAAATAGTAGTAAGTTGTAAGTAATGTAAGTAGTCCTTCGACCATGTAGACATCCTGAGAGAAAACACCCTCTCTATTATTAATTATTATGACCAGTTATGCGAGACTGAGTGATTTGGTTTTCCTGATGCAGGTCTCTAGTGAGAAACTACATGTACTGGTATTGAGTGGTTTGGTTTCCATGATACAGTATAGGCTCCTTTTTTAGCTTCTTTCCGACTTCTGGTATGTGACTGTTGAAGTTCTCAGTCAGAGGGGCAACTAAATAATGGTCACTTTTAAGCACAAGGGGGGGGGGGGGCTATCCCAAAAAATGCTGAGAGAAAATCGAAGGTAAAGTTGTTGGAACCTTGTCAAGTTTCTTTAAAAGACAAGGAGAGTTTTCTCTATAACCAAATTCTTCCTATAAGATAGGGCAAAGCCCACTTTTGGTGTAGGTCGAGATAACTGAAAACCCTCGAAACTGGGTTAGCCCGCTTGTCCTTAAGAGCAACCAAATATTGGCAATGGTTTTTTGGTATGGTTGGTGAACGATCTCTCTATTAGGTACAGGCAGGTGCGGAAAACTCAAAACGTTAGAGATTGACAAATATGTTCAACACATCCATAAATTGGGATAACCGACTACAAAAAATTAAAGACATATAAATAGGGGGAATGGCAAATTTTATGGGCTATCTATCTCTATTCTATGATTTCCAGTTTTCCGTGTTGGTGTTTCTGTTACCTGTTTAGTTAGTTTTAGTAGAGGCAGGTTTTACAGCGCTCGCAACTGCATACGGTCATATGAGCGCCAGAAGATTAGAAGTGTTACAAGAGAGTAACAAACATAAAAAAGAAAAAGGAAAGACTGTCATCTGTGCCCAGCTGTACCATGATATAAAGTAAAGTGTCCTTTATGTGGCCTGAAACATGGAAAAGTATAACACAACTGTATCCAACTTTCCTGTGGGATAACACAAAAGAGGTCTTTTTCTTTTCTGTTCTTTTCGTACATTTTCAAAAGATTTGTCTCACTCACTCGCACTCATTGAGAATGGTTGCAGCGCATGCATGAGTGCTAGAGCTAGGGGCTATATGACATCATCATTTATTGTGGAGGAGGCGTTGAACAGTGCCATAATAATAAGAAAAATAGATAGCATTTGTATAGCGCAAATCCCCACTCAACAGCAAGCTCTATGCGCTTCACAATCTATACTATAACTATATAACTATTACCCCAGCAGACCTGAGAACATTCTGATTTGTATAGCGCAAATGCTCGCTCAACAGCAAGCTCTAAGCGCTTCACAATCTATACTATAACTATTACCCCAGCAGACCTGAGAGCATTCTGAAACAATTTCAACTTCCTGGGAAGCATACAGTGCAAGCGGCCATTTTTAGGCGCTAAAACACTCATATATATATATACTGACAAGATCTTTCGCTAGTCATGAGAGAGAGAGAGAGAGAGTAGAGGCTATGAGATGATGGTGATGTCATCAATGTTTGTGCTGCCACTTGCACAGTATGTGTATGAGAGAGAAAGAGAGAGAGAGAGAGAGAGAGAGAAAGCGAGACAGAGAAAGAGACAGAGAGAAAGAGAGAGAGGGAGGCTAAACAATGACGATGATGACATCATCAAAGTTTGTGCTGCCACTTGCGCAGCATGGCGGAGCAGCTCTGCGGCACCTCACCCGTGAACCGGTACGGCCGGCTGGGAAGTGCCGTCTGCAGGGCCGGGGCCTAGGAGGAGGAGCGGGCAGCCCTGGCCACACCCGCCCCCAGCCGGTCCAAGGCCTCTTCCACCGGTCCCATGATGTCCTGGGGACGCCACAAGGTTCTAGTTTTAGTTTACATTTAATAAGGTTTTATTATAAATATGGTGATGTCTTGCTATTTAAAAGATACGCACAGTAGAATTGTAAATGGGCTGATTCATGCCACGCTCATAACTGTGCCTGATCTACAACAGGGAACTGCTGCTTTTTCTTTCCTATTCCTTACTATTGTCATTTTCCTCTACTTCTTTTGTATGTTTGTCACTCTCTTGTGAACTGCTATTTCCGGGGTGCCTTGATAGTCGAAGCAGACCTTGTGCTGTTGAAGCTAGAGGGGTAAGCAGAGTAAGTCTGATTCCCTGTAAAGACTTCTCTGTTTACACCCATCCCTTGGCGCTCATGTGACCTTATGCAGTTGCGAGCACCGTAAAACCCTCTACTAAAACAATTTTAAAAAAGATACGGTACAAATCTTTCAGTACTTTCAGCATAAATGCTATACAGTGCAGCCTCTCTTTAACAACAGCGTCGGGACCAGAAAAAAAAATGTCGTTATAGTTATAGAGAGTTGTCATCATAGTAGAGAGGCAACCAAAAAATATTACTAAGGGGCTGTTCAAATATAATCTTACACCTGGAAGGGTGGGTGGGGGTCTTTGACTCCGGTAAGAAAAGTGTACGAAAGGGGGGGGGGGTGTCTTGAACGAGTGTAATATTACACTTTTGAGAGGTGAAAAAATTACAAGGAAAAAATGTTGGCCTTAGTTCTAGTAGAGTTTTTATGGTGCTCGCTACTGCAAAAGGTCATATAAGAGCGCCAAGGGGTGGATGTCAACAGAGAAGTCCAAACTGGGAATCAGGCTTACTCTGCTCACCTCTCTAGCCTCAACAGTAACAGCACGAAGTCTGCTTTAGCTATCAAGGCACCCCAGAAATAGCTGGTCACAAGAGAGTGACAAACATACAAAAGAAGTAGAGGGAAAATGATGATAGCAAGGATAAGGAAAGAAAAAGCAGCAGTCCCCCCTATGTTGTTCCGGCACAGTATGAGCATGACATTGATAAACCAGCCCATTTACAATTCTACTGTGCATAAGAACATGAGAATATTCTCTCTTTGGGAATGACCTAAAGACAACTTCAGTCAGTAGCACTGCCCTGGTGGGGGAAGGGGGAAGGGGGCACACGGTTTGATTATGATAACGTCTTGCCATCTAAAAAAAATACTGTACAAATCTTTCAGAACTTTCAGCAGAATATGCTATAGGTAATAGGTATAAGTAAGCATTAGACAAATAATAAGTACCGTTATCAACTCGTGGGAAATTATGAGTCAGTGGAGGGAATCACATTAAAATGATGATATGTCCATCCAATACCTCTGCTGTTCATGTGTGTGGGTCTGTGTTTGTGTGTGCATGTACGTCAAGTATGTGTATTTGTGTGTGTCTGTGAGTGTGTGTGTGTGTGTGAGAGAGAGAGAGAGAGTAGGCCTATATTGTGTATTTTTACCATGCCAAAGCAAATTTGTCTTTGTGGATAGACATGTATATAAATTCTTCTCTTATCATTTCACTAGATTTATACAGACAAAAAGACAAATGCAATGAGCAGTTACCAAACAATGAAAACTAAATTAATATTAAAAATGAGATTGTGAGTTGAGTGGTATGCTTCAGAAAATTATGCAAACTAACAGTTTTTATTACTTTTACTTTTAAGAACAAAAACGTCAATAAATAAGTTCTTATAGGCATTAGCAAGGGGTCGTGACATGCATTGGAAAATTAGAATCCTAATTTCTAGACCCGCATTTTACAAACTAGTAGAAGACCATTTTGTTTCCAAACAAACTTCTTGCACTGTTTGTGTGAGTGATTGTGTGAGTGATTGTGTGAGTGATTGTGTGAGTGATTGTGTGAGTGATTAACGTCGCTAACAGGGAGTAAATGTTAAACATTTAACAAGCCTGCCTATCAAAAGAGTTACGTTAATCTAATCTGTTAATATTACAAAACAGCGATGAAGAGATATATTTAGAATGTAATTGTTCAAATTACAAATGTCAACGTTGATTCTAAATCAAATAACATAGACATTGGAGTAATTTGTTTTTATTAATCTGTTATATGATTCTAGGAAAGCAAGTTTTACTCCAAAAGCTGGCAATCAATATCACCATATGTTCAAAGAGACCATCTTCACTCAATGAATTCATAAATAATATAATTCTAGAGACTAGATCGAGAATAGTTTACGTTATTTAGCTTACAACATACAATTGATATATATTAGGTTTCCCTATATATTATCATGTGCACATGCCTATACTATGCTGTGTAAGAAATTGAAAAGTAAATGAAAAGTGTGAAGAAAGATTGTTCTTCAACTTGAGAGAAAAACAAACCAAGAAGTAGGCTTATATCATTATTATGTATGGTGTATAAATGTTAGGTGTAAAGATAATATATCCTGCGACACCCAAAAGGGTATAAGTGGCAGATTAAAAAATATATATAAATATATATGTTAGGGATAAAGGTGACTAGTACGAGAAACAGAACAGTGGTGTTAATTCGAAAAAAGACTATAAAGAGTAATACATTTTTTATCCTGTATTTTACAATCGCATTTTTGCAGAAAATGAGAAAAAATAGCTTCAGAGTTATTATATATAGCAATAAAAGTCAAGATAAATAATGTGATCTCAGATGGATGGTTGACGGATGCTTTGGGTGGGGAGGTTTGCTTATATTATGTTCTATAAAACATCTGTTGCCATTATGTCTCCTCCTTCTTTTCTTTGAATGTTACTCTCTAGTAAACCTCTATATATATATATATATATATATATATATATATATATATAACATAATATATGTTTTTCAAGTGTCATAAAACTCTTACTGAAACTAAAACCAAAATGATCCATGAACTAACACAGGGTAAGATGAAGAATGTGAACAAGAACTGCAGTATAATTTAACTCGTACGAGGCGATGACACCAAGCAGTGATACAAATGTGGCGTTAGTCGTAAGTCTGAGCAAGGAGAGAGGGATGAGAGGAGAAGTTTGAGGGTCTGGTTTAACCCGCTTCTCCTTAATATAATGTTTGTGACAAATGTGTTGATAGATATGTGGTGTTAGCTGCAAGTTTTGAGCAAGCACAGAGGTATAGTTTAATTTTAGTAAGAGTTTTACGGCACTTGCAACACAATAAGGTCATATAAGTGTCGAGGATTAGAGGTGTTACAAGAAGGAGGAGAGATAAACTAAAGACGATAGCTGTTTGACAGGAAAGAAGTAGCAAACTACTCCAGAGCACCCACCAACCACCCACTTCTCCTTGTATCTTTTGGAACAAATGTGAAGATAGGTATGTGGTATTAGCCGTGAGTTTTGAGCAAGCAGAGCGGGATGAAAGGAGAGGTTGGAGGGTGAGTTTTACCCGGTTCTCCTTGTATCGTTTGTGAACCTCAGACAGGAGCAGAGGGCCAATGAGTGCTGCCTGCATCTCCACATTTATATCATCTGTCGGGGGCAGAAGGCACAACGCTACAACATCACACAACAGTACGCTTCTAAAAAGCAATATGATGAGGCACACTAAGAAGCAAATATTTCAGCACACTGAAACCAAGCAACCTTATGACTTCAGGAACAAGCACACTCAACAGATTTTCCAGACAACATGGCTTTGGACCACAAGAGGACAGCTCACTCAGAGACGATAATGAGAGAAATGTAAGCAGAAAAAACTCTTCTTATCAGCACGACTAGCAAGACATTCATGTAGGCCCTATAATCATCAAAGACTGCTGATTATATTATAATCTAATATGGATTCCTTCCTATGGCTTCTTGTAACTGTTTTGTTTTGTTTTGCTTTTTTGGCTGACGCAGACTAAAAAGAGTGCTGTTCGAACAAAGCAACACGCCTATATAATTCAAGTAAAAAGTGTTTTAACATCTGGAAAATTCAATGGGATTTAACCCCCCCTCCCCTTCTGCTTATTAATATTATATACACTGTGGCCCATATCGATATGACGAAAAACATTGAATTTATGACATACATAATTTCATAAACTACAGAAAAAGCAAAAATAAACAGACCCACAATAATTTTCCTTCAAAAAGAACTACTCCTAATATTTCAGTGACTTAGATAATCACTAAGTGTCAACAATATAACGTTTTATTGTCCCCCGGTCCCTTCAGCTGAGACTTATTACAGCCAACTCCGTATTTTTGTTCACCCACGCCTTGTTCTGTCCCCATTGTTTTATGCACCCCGCATAATTTAACAAAATTTGATCATTTTTTGCGTAATCTCTTATTATTTTTTCCTTTGTCATTCTTTGTTAAAATTAACAGAATCGCATAATTTCACATTTTTGGGGTCAGTCTGCATAATTTCAGAATTTTTCTTGCATAAAACGACGGGGACAGCTTGTTCCTTGTCACGTAACTATGTATTTATAAGTATGGTCATACATCAGTTCAACATTTTTTTCCCTCACGTATTCTGGAAAATTTATGCTGTAGAGAATTGAGATGATACTCTTTTAACTTTAGCTTTTTTTACTAATTTTCTGACACGCATTATAACAGTTTTGTGTGAGTTTATAACGGGTTAGGGAACTGGAGGGATTTTTTTCTGTTCACGGTCGCACTAATCTGAGTGAAAGCGAGCAGCTGTATGATATCAGGAACAAGGGTCAAACAAAGAAGTCCAAATTTTAAAAAATCCTGACCCAAGAAATAAGGAACTAATCTTGGGTATGTGACACGTGCATTGTTCCTAGAATCAGTAGCCTAGGCCTACATAGTCAATTTTAAAACTGGCATACAGGAAATTTAAAAAACCCACAACCAATGCAGTCATGATGTAAAAATGAGAATGACACGTTGGAGAAAAAAGTCTGAGAAGGTGCTTGACAAAGTCATTAATAAACATATATTATTATTTAAACAAGAGAGCGTGAGAATAATATTAACGGATCCTGAAGTAAAACTCTATCCTATCTAAGAGATCTAAATTTTCACCTTATGTAGGACAGTATTTTCTTAAATTTGAAACTAGCTCTCACTGACTTTCAAAGAAATAAAACTGAATCACATAACAGCCATACTGAGACCCTGACAACTTTGCACATTCAATTTTGACCACACCTTACTGAAAAAATAAAACTCACAAAGTTTAATGAGCGGGAAGTGGAAGAAGTTTCTTTTCTTTGAACGAATGTTTTGGGGATTTTTTTTTTCAATCTATTAAGAAATATTCTGAACTAAGAACCCCAAAACGAATCTCAGACTTTTCTTGTAAAAAGCGAATAAAATCACAATAGAACATCATACACATATATACACATCATACACATATATACACATCATACACATATATATACACATCATACACATATATACACAACATATAAGCATAGTAACATTTTGAACACACCAAAAGGAAAAAAAAACCCAGGATAGACGATAGCAATAGAATATGATAATGAGCACACAAAATAAAACTCATAGCTCCTGCACATCTATCAAGCTCGGGCAGGTAGAAAAGCCTGGGTTAGCGTGGCCATGTAACAAAAATGTAGGCGTCTATAAATAAACACGTGTACCGGTACCTGATTCTCAGAAAATTTTCTTCTTATTTCGTACATCACAGCAGGAAATTTGGCCGCCTTTAAGTCTAAGCAAATTTCATCTAGGGGAACAAGACAATTGTGTTAGAGAAGCCTAAAATTGAAATACCACCAAAAAAACATTTGTGAGGCAGCGTGGCGGAATCAGGCTCTCGTCAAAATAATCAAAGTGAAGAAACTTGCATTTTTCCACAGGTTTGTGAATTTTTATCAAATTTGTGTTCTTTGGCTCAACACCTTTCATGCCCATTAAAGAACTCATTTCTGTGGGGATTTTTCTGAAAAACCCTGATTAAAAGCACAAAAAATGTAAATGTTCAGTTACCACGGACTCTTAAGCTAAGGAAATAACTAATCTTTGGCAGCTATTTTCTCATTTATTTTATCTCTAAAAACAGGTGACCCTCTCTTTCTTCATTCACAAATATCTCTACTTGTATTCAAGATAAATAGATATTTTTTGCTACCAAATAAAGAGAAGTGAACAAGCTTTAAGATGATGCCAATAACTCTACATCCCAAAAATTTGACAAGAGCCTGATTCCACCACGCTGCCTCACATTTTAAAAAAAAAGAAATGTAAAAATCTTACTTATTAAACAAAACTTTGTTCTTTTCTTATTCACTGTAATATATTATAGAGTATAGAGCATTTCAGAAAAGAACATTGAAATCAAAATGTGAATGTCGTGCATATCCAATTGTGAAAAGGGAACCAGTTCCCAACCTCAGTGCTTTCTTGTCGCGTCTCCATTTTCAATAGTGAGCTTAAGAAGAAGTCACATTTTCACTGTTTGAAAAAATGGAGATACGACAAGAAAGCGCTGAGGTTGCGTGTTGTTGACTAGAATATTACAGCTGTCGAGACACGGAGAGAAGAAAAACTTCCACAGAAGGAACTAGTTACCCCCTCCGACAGCCAATAGTGCTTTAGGATTTGATTAAATTTCAATTGAACCAATAATTTAGTGAAGTCCAAACATTGAAAAAGTAAAGATGGAAAAGATTAGATCGAGAGCATCTGCGAGGAGATGAATGTAATAAACTTTCCCGACTGTCTTGTTTGCTTCCAGTTCCTAAAGATGCTAGAGCAGAGTCCGCTTAATCCAAACAAGTTTAATCCAAAGACAGTGATAAAGCGAAAGAAAATCAAAGCTTGACTATTTTCTT
This sequence comes from Aplysia californica, assembly GCF_000002075.1. Taxonomy (NCBI): domain Eukaryota; kingdom Metazoa; phylum Mollusca; class Gastropoda; order Aplysiida; family Aplysiidae; genus Aplysia; species Aplysia californica. Next base: position 298,607 of record NW_004798008.1, on the reverse strand, counting down.
CCAAATTACAGCTATTGTTCTAAACTGAAAAAAAATCAGGTGGTTCCACGGATTTTGGTTTAACGG